>NC_036851.1:13922694-14222694 GCF_002910315.2 Salvelinus sp. IW2-2015 | reverse complement strand
GGAGATATCACCCAGTTAACAAGTCAGGGTGTGACGGGGGCCGTGTAATTTGTTTGCACAAAATCTCATAGAAATATCAAGTTAAGAGTGTAACAGCCTCAATAGGCTATACTCTTACTGGAGAGAGTCCAATAGGCTATACTCTTACTGGAGAGAGTCCAATAGGCTATACTCTTACTGGAGGAGAGTCCAATAGGCTATACTCTTACTGGAGAGAGTCCAATAGGCTATACTCTTACTGGAGAGAGTCCAATAGGCTATACTCTTACTGGAGAGAGACCAATAGGCTATACTCTTACTGGAGAGAGTCCAATAGGCTATACTCTTACTGGAGAGAGTCCAAAGGAAGCAAAGAGGAATAGTAAATTAGCTGTGTTTAATTTTGGATTGGGTAGAGATGTGTCTTTTCAGGATCACTTTTCATCACAATAATTGTCTTTTAATATTGGTTGAATTGTAGATGTTTGGTCATATGAATTGAGTCTGGTATCTGGTCACAAAGCATTATCAGCAGATTTGTAATCCCTTCACTATGATAATATGTGACAGAGTTGCGGTCAATTCCATTTCAATTACAGTCAATTCAGAACATCAAGCAAATTCTATTTCCACATTTTTGTCATTGAAAAGCAATGGAGAGAATTAGAATTTGAGTTAGAATTTGATTGTACTTCCTGAATTGAAATGGAATTTACCCCAACTCTGTTATGTGCATTTCCACAAATGTGTGTGTGGGTGTGTGTGTGCGCGTGTGCGTATGTTAGAATACAGTACGAACTGTCATCCGGTACAGAATTCTGTATGTACAAAAACTTGAGACGGCAGCAGCATTTGCTTAATGATGTAACATTTAGGTTAAAGGTTTCCAAACATCTCGTGGAGCATCTAAGGAGGAGGAAAGAATATCTGTTTTCCCAGTCTCCAGACATTCATGCCAGTGGTCCTCAACAGACCAGATGTTGAGAGGAACCCTCAGGTGCCAGACAGAGAAATAGACAGAATCCTCCCCATCCTCTCAATAATTCAACACACAGAGTAACAGCAATTATATAAAGTGCCTGATCAATTATTAACGCAACCACATGCATTATTGACTTGGCAAGCCAGAACGTTATTGTGACTTTGTTGTGACTGTGCAGAAGCAGCAGCATCAAACCAACTGCCTGAACATATTGCTGTCGTATTTCTTGAGTTGACCACTGTGGGGCTGTGGATACACCCGGAGGACAGCAGACTGGGATGGAGTTGAGAGGGGACTCACAGCACTCGTTAAGTGATTCACCAGCAATTCCTTTTCCATAAATTGTTGGACCCTGATTGCGATGAACATCCTGGAACCTTTGTCACAGAAATGTGTTTTTCTCCTTGCAATGATTTTCACTAGCTTTCAATGGCATGGGTTTTACTATAATTTCATCCGCTGTGTGTGGAGACAGTCTGTGTCTACTGACATAAAAAGGTAAGCAAACTAATAAGCAAAATATGTTATTGTGCACACCAGTAACTTTATCTAAGGGTATACAGTAATGTGACCAATACATAGTTTCCTTTATATGTATGTATATACAGTGGGGCAAAAAAGTATTTAGTCAGCCACCAATTGTGCAAGTTCTTCCACTTAAAAATATGAGAGAGGCCTGTAATTTTCATCATAGGTACACTTCAACTATGACAGACAAAATGAGGAAAAAAAATCCAGAAAATCACATTGTAGGATTTTTAATAAATTTATTTGCAAATTATGGTGGAAAATAAGTATTTGGTCAATAACAAAAGTTTATCTCAATACTTTGTTATGTACCTTTTGTTGGCAATGACAGAGGTCAAACGTTTTCTGTAAGTCTTCACAAGGTTTTCACACACTGTTGCTGGTATTGTGGCCCATTCCTCCATGCAGATCTCCTCTAGAGCAGTGATGTTTTGGGGCTGTTGMTGGGCAACACGGACTTTCAACTCCCTCCAAAGATTTTCTATGGGGTTGAGATCTGGAGACTGGCTAGGCCACTCCAGGACCTTGAAATGCTTCTTACGAAGCCAGTCCTTCATTGCTCCTGAGTGGCGCAGCGTTCTAAGGCACTGCATCTCAGGGCTAGAGGCATCACTACAGACCCTGGTTCGATTCCAGGCTGTATCACAACCGGACGTGATTGGGAGTCCCATAGGGCAGCGCACAATTGGCCCAGCATCATCCGGGTAGGCCGTCATTGTAAATAAGAATTTGTTCTTAACTGACTTGCCTAGTTGAATAAAATATGTGCTCTATGCATTATATTTACTGTGTGGCCTACATGACTGGGGAGGCTGTCATACTCCACTAATGCAACTTGAAGCAGAGAGTTTCAAGAATTTATAATGAGAGAAACTTTTTCACAGCTGATCAGTGTAAGCTGCAGGCACATCAAAAGGCGTGTCAGCGTTAGATCTGAGGCAAACTGATGAGTATTCCATGAGGCAGCTCAACTTTGACGAAGCTGGAACTGTGCCTTTTCATGTAAGCTGTGCCCGCTGCACCTTAACTACACAGCTAAGCATCTACTATTTTCTTACCCCAAAAGACAGAAATAAATGAAAGCTTTCCGGAACAGCAACTCATCCCTTGCAAACAACTACTGAGGAGCTGTTGAGTTACTTACTGTATATCACTTTAGGATTCTCATGGCATCATATGCAAGTCTCCTGTCAGACTGTTTCCTTCATCTTTCTGTATTGATGCATGTTGGAGTGTATGCTGTTTCCACGGAAGGGAGGGGAGAGTGTGCTGTCCCTTTGAGCAGCACAGGGGCATTCACACACCAGTCATTTATCACTCTGACAGTGGAAAACAAGTTCACCAAACATATGGACAATAATGGAGAAAGAGAGAGAGAGAGAGAGAGAGAGACAACAATGAGGAAAGGGACTGATTTCTGTGATTGAATTAGTCTGGAACAAGTCAACTGTCAACAAATATGCATCACCCACATGAGAGCATTTCCATATTCAAGCAATGCCATTTCAAATGATCCATGATCCATGTCATCACATTAAAACTCATGCAGAATACAGGGCCTAACCATATCCTCATTAAAACACCATAAGATGAATAATTATTTTTGTAGTTCATTTAGATAATGCAGTTGAACTAGGAGGTAAGCTCTATTAGTAGATCAGTCTGAAATCATAATGTCAATTTTACACGTCACATGGGCCATTCTGTGGGTGTAATTGTACAGTACAACCTGTCAGCTGAGGACTAATAATACCTGCTGCGGGAAGGGGGGTGGCAATGTCGCTCCTGGAAGGCTAAACAGAACGGAGGAGCAGGGTGTGTGTGTGTGTGTGTGTATGTGTGCGTCTGTGGGCCCATGCATGCATGAGTGTGTGTGCCTCCATGTGCGTGTGCATGCATTTCAGCTAGGTTAGGAAGGACACTGTACCATTAATTGATATTAATAGTGTTGTTTTTGGTATTTACCCCTATGGACATTTAATTGTGTGTGTGTGTGTGTGTGTGTGTGTGAGAGAGAGAGAGAATGAGAGAGAGAGGACTAAACAAACAAAGGTTAGCATTGATTTTTTTATTTTTTTTATTTAAATGTAAGACACATTCAGTTTACTTTAGATCAAGGCAAGCCGAGTCATCATCCGTCAGTATCACAGTGATTTATCTATCTCTTTTGACAAGTATCAGTTTCATGATGCATCTTCAATAACTGAGCATCTGGTTCGTGTCAGCGAGCCTTGAGCTCATACCAGAGAAAGAGCCTGGGCAAAACAGCAGTCTAGTCTGGACAAACCACAGATGTCTGAAAGAATGCTTCTGAATCTCTATTACTGTATAATAGAGCTTGCACTTACATTTAAATTGAGTTATCTCCCTCTATTGAGCAATTTAGGGGTGACTGCCTGCAATAAAAGCTGGGCTCCCCGCTTGTGCCATCAAACCCCTGCAACTGATCCAAAACGCTGCAGCCCTCATGGTGTTCAACCTTTCCCATGTCACCCCTTGTAGTGGAAGCTTGCATCCACTACAAGACCATGGTGCTTGCCTACAGAGCAGCAAGAGGAACTGCCCCTCCCTGCCTTCAGGCTCTGCTCAAATCCTACACCCCAACCCGAACACTCCGTTCTGCCACCGCAGGTCTCTTGGCCGTCCCACCCCTGCGGGAGAGCAGCTACAGCTCAGCCCAGTCCAAGCTCTTCTCTGACCTGGCACCCCAATGGTGGAACCAGCTTCCCCCTGAAGCTAGGACAGCAGAGTCCCTGCACATCTTCCGAAAACATCTTCAAAGAATATCTTAAATAATCCCACTGCACCCCCCCCCCCCAAAAAACTAAGCCTTTCGTGAACTAACACTTACACTTTACTCTTTTATTTATTACTAGCTCTGACTTTGCTACATAATTGAGGAAAAATGTACTTACTCTGACTAAAATGTAAATAAAACACCACATGTTCCTGTATGCTCCACAGGAGCAAATACAGGAGGTAATGTGTTGGAATAAAATGAGGGTCATGTGTCAAATGAGGCCTTGAAATTCAGGCAAGCCTGAGGGAAAGGGTCAGGTGGAGGTAAGGTATATTTACGTAAAAATAGACATTCTACGACACAAAAATGATCATATGACAGTGTAAGCCCATAATTTCATTCTAATTTTTATACTGATCATAGTTCGTTTTACATTCTCCTGCCCCTATCCTGACACAGCTATGAGATCCAACACTGTGCTTTTGTGAGGAATGCTGTCAGACACATATCAAGTGAGCCATCCAGGAAATAATAAGATGTTCTTTGATATAACAAATTTAACAGATGGAGTGTGTAACGTTCGTCGTCTGAAGATGAGGAATCATCGGACCAAAGCGCAGCGTGGTAAGTGTTCATGTTAATTTATTAAAAACAGAACACTAAACAAAATAACAAAGAGAATGAAACGAAACGAAGCAGTCCTGTCTAGTACAGACACAAAGACAGAAAACAACTACCCACAAAACACAGGTGGGAAAAGGCTACCTAAGTATGGTTCTCAATCAGAGACAACAATAGACAGCTGCCTCTGAGAACCACACCCCGCCAAACACACAGAAATAGAAAACATAGAACACAAAACATAGAATGCCCACCCCAACTCACGCCCTGACCAAACCAAAATAGAGACATAAAAAGGATCTCTAAGGTCAGGGCGTGACAGAGTGATAATGCCCTGAGCACAAGTGCCCAACACCTCCCTGGCCTGGCTTGGCCTGGGTTTGCACCCAATTCAAATGACGTCCTGCAGAGCAAGGAGGCCAATTATCAGATTAACTGAGGACTTGAGGAGTAAAACATAACATGTTGTTTTCCTCTTGAACTCCGAGACCCCAAGACCTCCCGGCCGTCAGCCATCCTCTTCAACGTTTGCCGTTGTCCCTGATCTCCTGTCTAGGCCCTGTTCTGGGCTTGGATCACTGGGGAGCAAACCAATGTACATACATTGAAACATTAAATCACTTCTCTATTGTATCTGAGTCATTGTGACAGAGAAAGAAAACGAATGTACATTGATCCTGAAATTCAATTTGAGGTTGGGACAAAATAATACCACATTTATTGTAGTTTTCTTTTGTGATTTTTCATGGGCTGGAGCTGCATGTATAACATTGTTGACTGTGTTTGTTATGTCTATTTTGTGATGTTCTTTTTTTATGTTGTAGGAAAACTCAATACATATACAAAAAATATTATCATTATACACCGTTGGCCTAAATGGAACATCCTATCTGTGGCTCAATAAACAGCTGTAAGGTGAAGCCTGTATGAACTCTGTTCTGCTCTGTCCCTGACACCTTGGGCTCAATAAACAGCTGTAAGGGGAAGCATGTATGAACTCTGTTCTGCTCTGTCCCTGACAGCCTTGGGCTCAATAAACAGCTGTAAGGGGAAGCATGTATGAACTCTGTTCTGCTCTGTCCCTGAACTTGGGCTCAATAAACAGCTGTAAGGGGAAGCATGTATGAACTCTGTTCTGCTCTGTCCCTGACACCTTGGGCTCAATAAACAGCTGTAAGGGGAAGCATGTATGAACTCTGTTCTGCTCTGTCCCTGACACCTTGGGCTCAATAAACAGCTGTAAGGGAAAGCATGTATGAACTCTGTTCTGCTCTGTCCTGACACCTTGGGCTCAATAAACAGCTGTAAGGGGAAGCATGTATGAACTCTGTTCTGCTCTGTCCTGACACTTGGGCTCAATAAACAGCTGTAAGGGGAAGCATGTATGACTCTGTTCTGCTCTGTCCCTGACACTCTGGCTCAATAAACAGCTGTAAGGGGAAGCATGTATGAACTCTGTTTGGCTCTACCTGACACCTTGGGCTCAATAAACAGCTGTAAGGGGAAGCATGTATGAACTCTGTTCTGCTCTGTCCCTGACACCTTGGGCTCCATCACTCGGCTATTTTCCAACACTGGCACCAGGGTTGGTAATTTACCTGTCTAACATCAGCTCGCTAGCACTGAGGTGGGAGGGGTGTAAATACTTGAGTGTCTTTAAAAACATGCATCAAACTGCCAATTTTGGGCAGTGCACCTTGAGATATTTAAGAACGACCAAAAGCTAGTCTTAGCAGTTGGTTAGGACTTCGATTTTGACATGGCAGTAGCCTAATCAGTGGCATGTCATCAATGTTTTATGAAAATATCACCTTTGAGAGCAACAAAACAGTCAACAGACATTCCCCTTTATGTGTATTATAGTCGTCCACCTTCTTTGAAAGGTTTCAACTCATTAGGCTATGTGCGATGCCCATTGAACGAAAGGTAAGTGACTGTGGGAACCCTGTTTGGGAACATCAAGTCATTAAAAAATACTATTTATTGTTTAACGTTTGTCATTTTGTAAAAAAAAGTTGCGTCCTCCACTTTCCTCTGTTGGACCGAATTGTGTGAATTCCGATCAATCACTCTCCATGGTGCTGAATTTGAAATATGAATGCAATGTGTAGACACATTTTTCCATGTTGAAGCCAATTACGTATTTAATGTAAAAAAGAAAACTAGAAAAACCAGTCTACATGTTTGTTATAACTAGGCCTATAAAGTCCTGTACACTATTTAATAAACATTATTTTTATCCTTTATTTAACTAGTTGAGAACAAATTCTTATTTACATTGACGGTCTACTGGGGAACAGTGGGTTAACTACCTTGTTCAGGGGCAGTATGACCGATTTTTTACTTGTCAACTCAGGGATTCGATCCAGCAACCTTTCGGCTACTGGCCCAACGCTCTAACCCTAGGCTACCTGTCACCCCTATATTTAATGTATAGGATAAACATCCATGCTTCCTACATGTGCAAACAGTGCCTTATGCTCATGGAACGAGAGACACAATTTATGATATCATGCTTCTTTCCGCATCTTATTTCGAAATATTGTTGTTGTGTAAAAAAAACCTACTGCTCGTTTTTCGTTTTAATTTGATTAAACACAAACATATTCAAATGATTCACCCTCCATGTCCCTTTATGGTGAGAACGTCCGTGGGTCTCATGCAACGCGGTTTAGGAGCCGTCTACTATTTCTGGAGAATATCATCTGTGAGATGGTTCCATGATGTTTATAAAACATGACATTTGGGAGCAGTAGGGCTATAATAATGTTGAGTGGACATTCCCCCTTTCTATTTCTATTGGATCTTTGTCTAGTTCCTGTGAAAAGTTTCGATGCATTCGCAAAACCCTCCAGTGTAAGTTAATATTACAACATATGCATGCCCACGGGAAGCAATTATGGTGCCCCTAACTATATTTAGACATAGCCTGTTTAAAATAAGTTGTTGTTAAAATTCGTTTGGAATATGATTAGCCAATAATAATTTTTGTTGTTGTTGCCTTTTTCAATAGTGAATTTATTGCTTATTGACAATGTTTGGCTGAGACATAACACAATTTACTGCAGGCCTAGCCACCATATCAGTGCGGGTATGTTTAACATACTTCCACAGGCCTGTTGAATTATGCAATTACTTAGAACGATGTGGACTTCAATCATGTTCAACTTACGCTATTTAGCGCATATGGGATAGGCCTACATTTTGTTATTTTGTTTCTGTAGGCTATTAAACAAACTAGGCTATAACGGACTAACATTTGAATTGGAGTTGATAAAAACACAATACATAAAATACCATAAATACACAGCTTGAAGCAACCACATTTTTGGACATGAAATGCGTTCTGATTGGCAAGCATAGGGTCAAGCCCTTTCGCGCCACCACCAGCTACTGCGCCCATAATTCCCACTGTGAAACACCCCCAGACCTATAGCTCTACCGCCAGCGCTAAGATTAACCATTGCATTTGGTTTGTTAAAGCAGAGACCCTTAAGTTAATTCTTAGCTGTGCAAAGCCAAACCAATACTTTTTATTTTATCAGAAAATTCACTAACATTTATTATTTGTATCAGTTTACTGTAACTCTGCAACTATTGATGCAGTACCCAACAACTATTGATGAGGGTTCAGGTGAGCCTTCTTGCTTCAGCAAACAAAGGCAAGGAGAGGTGCTCAACAATAATGACAAATCATGAGAAGGGCTTACCAAGAAAAACTTCCAAAAGGACTAATTCCAGGCAGAAAGGAGTTGGAGCACTCAGAGATAGCTTTCTCTTCTTTTTTTTGTTGATGAGTGTTCCAACTCCTTTCTACCTTGAATTAGTCCTTTGGAAGTCTTTCTTGGTAAGCCCTTCTCATGACTATTGATTACGGTTTGGTTGTTTTCATCTCAGTCTCCACCTGATACCTTCCACTTAACGTCTTAATGAAAGAGGCTGTATCCAGGCGGTATCACAACCGGCCGTGATTGGGAGTCCCATAGGGCGGCACATATTTGGCCCAGTGTCGTCCGGGTTTGGCCGGTGTAGGCCGTCATTGTAAATAAGAATTTGTTCTTAACTGACTTGCCTAGTTAAATAAATTTAAAAACATTTAAAACAGTTAAAGTACACACCACAGAGGACAAAAAGTATTGATTCCTGGTATGATGGCAGACAGCTTGAGGAGTTGTCACTAACATGCTGTAACAACAGACTGAGGCCTAGGTCTGGACTGGCTGCTCTGCAGTGGCACGGCTACCAGTAGGACATGGAGCATGGAACACGACACACATAAATAATGTAGTCTGTTTTCACTCTACCAGACTAGTCATTTAGCTTGTATCCCCTTATGGCTCCCCAAAATCCCCAAATGTGGTGTGTTTGCCCCCCCCCTTCCCCCGGTTGCGGTGAGTGACTTTCACGAGCTTAGACATGACAGGGACGGAACAAGGTGTGACAACTCCTGGGCTCTTTAATATTCATAAGTTATAATAGGAAGTTCTGTGGCTGCGGGGCATGACAAGGCACATCTGTACCAGTGGGATATTCCTGGAAGAGGAGGGCGGAGAGAAAGGGGGAGAAAAGGGTGGAGAGGAGGGGGTGAAGTGGCAAGAAAAACGTGTGCCAAGGCTGAGTAAGGGCAAATCAATTGGTCTCAAAGTAGGATTGTTAGACATTGAGTCTACATGTTATTCATACCAAGAACCATCTAGTGTCAGTCATCAGTAAGGACCTCATCCCCCAGACTGCTTAAAATAAATAATAAAAATACTGCTATATTGTATGCCATTTTTTTATTATACTTTTATCAAAATACAGTTGCTTAGAGAAAGAGATAAAGTAATACAAAAAAATAGGGGTCAAAATGATTGGCACCCCTGTTTTCAATACCCTAGCAACCTCCGCTTGAGAGGATAATGACACAACCTTTTTCCAAAATGTTTTATGAGATTGGAGAACACATTGAGGGATTTTAGACCATTCCTCCAAACAGAATCTATCCAGATCCTTGATATCCTGTGTCTGTTTCATGGACTGCCCTCTTCAATTCAAACCACAGGTTTTCAATGGGTTTCAAGTCCAGAGACTGAAAAAAAAATGTTGATATTGTGGTAAATGAACTATTTATTTGTGGATTTTGATTAGTGCTTGGGGTTATTGTCTTGCTGGAAGATTCACCTATGGCCAAATGTCAGCCTCATGGCAGAGGCAACCAGGTTTTGGGATAAATGTTCTAGTAAGTAAAGTTCATGATGCCGTTGACCTTAACGGCCCCAGGACCAGTGGAAACAAAATAGACCCATAACATCAAAGATCCACCACCATATTTTACCGTAGGTATGAGGTACTTCTCTGAATACGCTTCTGTTTTTCAACACCAAACCCACCACTGGTGTACGTGGCCAAGGAGCTCTATTTTCATGTCATCTGCGCATGCGTAGGGCACTACTCTGCCTGCCGCCCTTTTCTGTCCTTTACCCTGCTCTCAACGCTAAGCAGGAATTCCGTAACAAGGGAATAATAATGAAGCCTAATATGTTGACATTCAGTGATTAGACTTAATCAGAACTCAATAGCCCTGAAGACATACTGGGTTCCTAAACAGCTTACACCAATCAACCAGGGAATGAAGCATTGTAGAGGAAAATGCTAACGTAAGCACTTCAAATAGGTGTGAATGATTTCCGACAAAAATACTATCATACTTCCATATGATGACATGTATGTATAGTCTGTGCATATCATCATAGGTGATGACAGGCACAGGCCATTTTGCATGCCCTTCCTTGCGTCTACAGAGTATGTGTTAAAACTAGGCAGCTGGCTGTGATGAGATTCATTATCAAACCCATGGCCTTCTGGGAAGGGGAGGCTTGACAGTGAGTGACAGCTGATGACACGGAGGAGATGAGAACAGAGGCATCCACACGGCCACTCAGAGAAAACATAAACTGTGACATTCACTAAAGGTGAACCACTCACTCTGCCACTGCACAATCAATACAGACTGCATAGGTGTAGATATACACATCAAGTACGCACAGAGACACTCGCCGCACACACACACACATGCTTGCATGCTCACACGCTCGCACACATGCATGCACGCGCACACATTCACACACACATGCCCACACCCATACACACTTACACGCACTGCATTCTATGATGCCAGGGTCTAGTCTGATCCGGTATTATTGATTTCAGTGACAGTGCAGCTTTATCAGGTTTTTTGTAGTTCTAATGGAGGGCAGTGGGATGCTGCAGTGAACACTTGCAGGCATCATCATCTCAAAATGGAAATGTACAGTATGGAGGTATTGCTCCACAACATACAAATGGACCTTGTTCATTTTGTTAACAGGCCAGTGGTCTGGTATCCTACCGTAACAGTGAAAGTGGAAACCATGATTTGATTTGATTTATTAGGATCCCCATCAGCCGACGCCATTGGTGACAGCTAGTCTTACTGGGGTCTGACACATAAGAAAAAAGAAATTAGACAAAATACTGTTTTTTGAAACCAGCTTTGCGGTTCACTTCCACTATATAAGTTCACTATATAACCACGCACATGATAAAACAGCATGTTTCATGAATATTGTTCATGCTGTTCTGCAGAGATTCTGCAGAGAGTGTACTGTAGTTACAGAACTACCACATAGGTTTCATGAATGCTTTCCCAATAGCGTAACATCTACTAGCTAGAAATACACTAGACCAGGAATGGGCAGCTGGTGTAGGCCCGTGGATCAATTTCCCAAAATAAGGAGCTCAGTCGGGGTTTGAACTTACGGTTGAGAGTTAGAATAGGTGCAATTTCTAAATGTGGTCGTGCACCAGCAGATGTTCTCTTTTTATGTAATTTACTGACAGTCACTCAATTAGCCCATACTGGCTTCATTTTTTTAGATTGGTAACTAGGTCTAGCCAACTATCTAAACTTATAGTAATCATTGTAGAAATACCGACCTGGGGGCCCCCATTGATTTTGTTTTCGATGTCACTCAGATATCACATTAACATGGCATAAGTCAGGGCAAAACGTGTAGAATTGCATGAAATGTGTTATAAAATTGCTAAATCTTCTCTCAGCCCCATGACAAAATGTGTAGAATTGCACTAAACTGGCTTCAAAAGAGCAATATTTTCTTTAAGCCACAAGGCAAATACAGTAAAATTGCAGGACATGTACTCCTTAACTTCCTATAACTTCCTTTAAGCTCCAAAAGGCTATGACTGCATGTATGGGTACACATACCCACGAGACTCTGCGGCTCCTCATTATGAGTTCAGATTTTTTGTGGCCCCTAACCCCATCAAAGTTGCTCATCCCTGCACTAGACAATCCGCATGCAGCCATTCCCAAGGAAAATGCAGAATTAGAGGGCAGTGTGTATAAAGGTACTGTATCAAAGTGCATGTGCAAGGATGTGGCCATGTCAAAACCAAAGCCATTCAACATCAAAAATGGATATTAATGAAGACATATTATGAGCAGTGTTGCCTCTACTAAAGTACCTTTCCACTCAGGAATGATCAATGTTAGACTAGAGGCTAATGTAGTTTTACCTGCTCTGTCAAAGGGGATTATTAGCATTGCCAGTTCAGGGAGAATCACAGTTAGGTTTTCTACTCATATTAACTTTAGAACAGAGCTGTACAATATTCATTCCTGTGGATGAATAAGTAGTTAAATGATGCATCAGTTCCTGCCTGCCAGCTGAAGAACTCCTCGGCATCCAATGTAATGTAGGTGGTGGGGGGCTGAGTGCATTGCTGAGTTAAGCCCTGCATGTGCTGCACAGGTGCTTGGTCCACCTGCTGTGTGTGATGCTCGTATACCATTGGCACTGATGTGTCACTAAGGGAATATACGAACATTAAAACAATCATTATTTACACTTTGGTACACAAATATGTGGTATACTTTCACAACTATAAGTATGTTTTGAATTTACTGAATGCAAGAAACAAATATCACAAAGTAAAATCACGTTCAATTTGCATAGATATTCAATCAATATTCACATTACTTTTGATATGAATTTTTTGTCATTTGTTAAAATACATTCTAACTATGACTTTAATCAAACTGCTAAAAACTTATAACTACTGAACACAAATTGTATAGTGTCTAGTTTACACTTATAATGTGACAACTGCTGAATACATTAATATATTCATTGATGTACATTTACTTTTCAGATAAAACTAAACAGATCAATTCTAGATTGTCATCCTCCATCAGCCAGTGTGCTTCAATAGAACAAAGTGGAAAGAGTACCTCTATAGACAGGTTGGTTGTTTAGCAACACAACCGACCTGTGCGCAACTATTTCCTCTCCAAATGTTTATTGAAAACATAATCACATTTGCACAATGAGCACTTGTTGTCTCTCAAATACATCCTTACCAATCTTCCCTTTAAGCTGCATGCACGCAGTGGCCCAAGAATGCCTCGCAGCTTCCCCAGGACTGCCAGGGAGAGCACAAGAGAAATATCAGCCCAAGGAGAGAAGCATGAGATTGAACTTGCTAGAGTTTTCCATGTCAGTTAACACTATCAATGTTTCCCTTTACTGTGGCAATTGTGATGGAATCAATAAATATTAGCCATTTTCAATGCAACATACAGAAAGAAAACAAACTATTCAAGACTTAGAATGCAAACAAACTATGGAAGAGATTTTGTTCTAGGCAGAAGACATCAGAGTAGGATTCTATTGTGCATGACTCAGCCCGTACGCTACACAAACCGGTGCAGCATAACCAATCAGAGCTGTAGGCCTAGAGTGCATTTGGAAAGTACTCAGACAGTACAAGTCAGAGCAAAAACCAAGCCATGACGTTGAAGGAATTGTCCGTAGAGCTCCAAGACAGGATTGTGTCGAGGCACAGATCTGGGGAACGGTACCAAAACATTTCTGCAGCATTGAAGGTCCCCAGGAACACAGTGGCCTCCATCATTCTTAAATGAAAGAGGTCTGGAACCACCAAGACTCTTCCTAGAGCTGGCCGCCCGGCCAACCTGAACAATTGGGGGAGAAGGGCCTAGGTCAGGGATGTTACCAAGAACCCGATGGTCACTCTGATAGAGCTCCAGAGTTCCTCTGGGGAGATGGGAAAACCTTCCAGAAAGACAACCATCTCTGCAGCACTCCACCAATCAGGCCTTTAACTTCTTATGGCTGGGGGCAGTATTGAGTAGCTTGGATGAATAAGGTGCCCAGAGTAAACTGCCTGCTACTCAGGCCCAGTTGCTAATATATGCATATTATTAGTATATTTGGATAGAAAACACTCTGAAGTTTCTAAAACTGTTTGAATGATGTCTGTGAGTATAACATAACTCATATGGCAGGCAAAAACCTGAGAAAAAATCCAACCAGGAAGTGGGAAATCTGAGGTTTGTATGTTTTCAACTCATCGCCTATCGAATATACAGTGGGATATTGGTCATATTGCACTTCCTAAGGCT
The DNA here is from genome assembly GCF_002910315.2 of Salvelinus sp. IW2-2015. Lineage (NCBI taxonomy): Eukaryota > Metazoa > Chordata > Actinopteri > Salmoniformes > Salmonidae > Salvelinus > Salvelinus sp. IW2-2015. The sequence goes on along the minus strand of NC_036851.1, from coordinate 14,208,378 downwards.
TCCACTAGATGTCAACAGTCTTTAGAACCTTGTTTGATGCTTTTACTGTGAAGGAGGGGGGAATGAGGGCTCTTTGAGTCAGGGCTCTGGCAGAGTGCCATGAGCTGACCATGCGCGTTCACGTGAGAGAGTTAGCTTGCGTTCCATTGCATTTCTGAAGACAAAGGAATTCTCCGGTTGGAACATTATTGAAGATTTGTTAAAAACATCCTAAAGATTGATTCTATACTTCGTTTGACATGTTTCTACGAACTGTAATATTACTTTTTGTCGGAACTTTCGCATGGACTTGCCCGTGCGTCGTGAGTTTGGATTATGTACTGAACGCACGAACAGCATTAAGGAGAGGTTCATCTAAAGTTCCATGTATAATACTTGTATCTTTTATCAATGTATATTTTGAGTATTTCTGTAAATTGATGTGGCTCTGCAAAATCGCCGGATGTTTAGGAGGCAAAACATTACTGAACATAACGCGCCAATGTATACTGAGATTTTTGGATATAAATATGAACTTTATCGAACAAAACATACATGTATTGTGAACATGAAGTCCTATGAGTGTCATCTGTTGAAGTTCAAAGGTTAGTGATTCATTTGATCTCTATTTCTGCTTTTTGTGACTCCTCTGGCTGGAAAAATGGCTGTATTTTTCTGTGAATAGGTGCTGACCTAACATAATGATATGTTGTGTTTTCGTCGTAAAGCCTTTTTGAAATCGGACACTGTGGTGGGATTAACAAGAAGGTTATCTTTAAAATGGTGTAAAATACTTGTATGTCTGAGGAATTTTAATTTTAAAGATTTCTGTTCTTTTGAATTTGGCGCCCTGCACTTTCACTGGCTGTTGTCATATCGATCCCGTTAACGGGATCCCAGCCATAAGAAGTTTTTAAGGTAGAGGGGCCAGACGGAAGCCACTCCTCAGTAAAAGGGAAAGGGGGATACCTAGTCAGTTGTACAACTGAATGCCTTCAACTGAAATGTGTCTTCCACATTTACCCCAACCCGTCTGACTTAGAGAGGTGCGGGGGTCTGTCTTAATCGACATACACGTCTTCGGCGCCCGAGGAAAAAAAGGCACATGACAGCTCGCTTGGAGTTTGCCAAAAGGCACCTAAAGGACAGACAATGAGAAACAAGATTCTGTGGTCTGATGAAAGCCAACCGTCTGGAGGAAACCTGGCACCATCCCTACAGTGGCAGCATCACGCTGTGGGGATGTTTTTCAGCGGCAGGGACTGGGAGACTAGTCAGGATCTAGGAAAAGATGAATGAAGCAAAGTACAGAGAGATCCTTGATGAAAACCTGTTCCAGATCGCTCAGGACCTCAGACTGGGGCGAAAGTTCATCTTCCAATAGGACAACGACCCTAAGCACACAACCAAGACAATGCAGGAGTGTCTTCAGAACAAGTCTCTGAATGTCCTTGAGCGGCCCAGCCAGAGCCCAGACTTGAACACGATCTAAGAGACCTGAAAAAAGCTGTGCAGTGACGCACCCCATCCAACCTGACAGAGCTTGAGAGGATCTGCAGAGAAGAATGGGAGAAACTCCCCAAATACAGGTGTCCCAAGCTTGCAGCATCATACCAAAGAAGACTCAAGGCTGTAATCGCTGCCAAAGGTGCTTCAACAAAGTACTGGGTAAAAGGTCTGAATACTTATGCAAATGTGATGTTTCCAGTTTTGCTTTGTCATTATGGTGTATTGTGTGTAGATTGAAGGGGGGGGGGGACAATTTAATCAATTTTAGAATACGGCTGTAACATAACAAAATGTTGAAAAAGTTAAGGGGTCTGAATACTTTCCAAATGCACTTTATTTCCCAATGCCCCAGGGCAGTGATTGGGGACATTGCCCTCTGTAAGGTGCGGGTGTCCTGACTCTCTGTGGTCACTAAAGAGCCCATGGCACTTATCGTAAGAGTAGGGGGGTTAACCCTGGTGTCCTGGAAAAATTCCCAATCTAGACCTCATACCATCATGGCCACCTAATCATACCCAGCTTCCAATTGGCTCATTCATCCCCCCTCCTCTAACTATTCCCCAGGTCATTGCTGTCAATGCGTTCTTAGTCAACGTAGTCAACATTGTACATAAAACAGCCCTACCTAACTACTCTTTTTAGAGTTTTAAAAACTCTGCAGAGAACGTTCTCTCTCGCCATTCAGCTCCACTCTAATCTTAAGGGACGTTTCTTTAAAACATGCATCCAATCCCCTTGATCCCTTACGTAACTAGACCAATCATATACTTCAATGTGCCGTGCGGCAGGATTGCACAATTATAGAGGTTGAGCTCATGATTAAATTGCAGGCGTAGATGCTCCGATTTCAAAACAATTTGGAGCGCAGTTGAAATGTTAACACGGTGACTAATGGACTAATTTGACAAATCAAATCAGCACTTTTCAATGCGTGAGATATAATAGGGGTGCCATGAGAGCATTAGAAGAGGGTCAAATTCGTGTCTCACGTCCAATGCGTTAGAGTTGGCTGCTCCGAGTCAAGTGTTTTTACACTTTATGCAGTTAGGCAACTCTATAATACTGGAAGTACCTTCAGATTACTAGTTGTTTTAGAGTTAAAACACAGTGTTGATCTGGACATACTATACTGTTGCAAGTTGCAACCCAGTCCACCGCCCAAGCCTAAATGTAGCAAAACCTCAGACTGAGTTCGTCATGCTGTTACAAAAGAACACTAGTGACATCTTCTGGACTAAGTGTCAGACACAAGAGCTCATGAGAAAATGAATACGTAGAAAGTATACATTTACTCATCAATCTTGCAGTATAGTTAAAAAAATACAAATTCAAAACCCCCAAAAACATATTTACATTTTTTTTTTTAAATGACACAAAAAAAATTACATCCAACCAGTTCACCATCATCAACCCAATCAAAGACACTGATTGATTGTAAAATTAAGCAGCAGATTTAATCAAGATATTAATCAATATAAAGTATTCAATGTTTGATGTAATCATCTCTCTTTCTACAGGACTGTCACATGAGACTAGAACAGGAACTGAACAGTTATCACCACAAAAGATCATCCTTTATTTTTTCCCTACATTTCAACTGTTCTGTGTGCCGATTTGCCAATAAACCCCTAGAGTCAATGTCTGCACCCCTGCATAAGTCTAATTAGCATAGTAAAACAATCCACATCAAAATCCGACTGTTTAAGCTAGAGACCACCACAATCGTCACAAAGTCGGTACCACCGATCTGCCAATGTCTGACGTCGATACCGCCGATCTGCTAACTTCTGCAAATAGTGTCCGAACAGTTTGGGCTACGCACTAATATGGAAAGGTGAGATTCACGAACACGTACATACATGTCGGTCGTTTTGCTTTAGGACGCCCACAAGCCTCACAAGACTAGTCTGAAACTAGTCTGGTACCAGTTAAAATATTTATGGAAGTATACATTGAGTGTACAAAACATTAGGAACACCGGCTCTTTCCATGACATAGACTAACCAGGTGAAAGCTATGATCCCTTATTGACGTCACTTGTTAAATCCACTTCAACCACTGTAGATGAAGGGGAGTAGACAGGTTAAAGAAGGATTTTTAAGCCTTGAGACAATTGAGACATGGATTGTGTATGTGTGCCATTCAGAGGGTGAATGGGTGAGACAAAATATTTAAGCGCCTTTGAACAGAGTATGGTAGTAGGTGCGAAGCGCACCGGTTTGAGTGTGTCATGAACTGCAACGCTACTGGGTCTTTCATGCTCAACAGTTTCCCATGCCATGCCTATCAAGAATGGTCCACCATCCAAAGGACAACAAGTGACCTTTTGACTTATTCTTTGACCATCTGTTTTTCCATGTATAAATCTGTTATTCAATGCAAAAGCCAAAACCAAAACTGCAGTGCAATACATGCTGATCACACTGAAGTCTGACTGTTTCTATTGTCACCATTATCCGAAGGAACCTAAAGCCTCAGGAATGACTAGGGCCCTATAATATTCTGAGGTTTGACAATACATTTATCAAACACATAACAAAGGTCTAACCCTAAAATGGTATCACAATGTCCCTACAACTGTAATGATAACAGCTACCGTAACCCTGAACCTGACCCTAACCCTAGAATGGTATTACAATGTCCATACAGCTGTAATATTAACTGCAAACCTGAGTCAGTCATATATAATGGACAACATAAACACGTTGCAGGACCTCGGATTTCCTATGGCTGAAATGAAGAGACTCCTTCATGTACTACCACTCAGGACCACATGGTGGAGTAATTTCTCCATCATAATCAAATAATCTGTGATTTATCTTAAATCAGAATAGACTCATATTTCCCATTTTTGTTCAAATAATTTTTTATTATTCTTTATAATTTATCATGAAAAGATCAATCACCTTAGTTGAAACAACATCTAACAGAGGGTATTCTTAGTCACTAATCTGACTGATATCGGGAGCAATGACACTCAAATTAGTGGTATAATTATGACAATTAGGTAACAACAGCTCATCCCTTTTCAATTGTTCTGTATGATCACTATCATCAGTGGGAACTCATATCAATCATACCTTATCATCTGAATGCAGTGCTCTGCTGTTATCTGAGGATGAGAAGGAAAACAGACCACATTTCAGAGTCATTTAGTTTCACGTGAAGCCTATCTGAACTCTAATGAAGGCAAGTTCTAGTCCTGTTTCAGCCATGTCCTGGGTGTCTACACCACTAATGCTATGAGCCTAGCCACCTAGGCTACTTTGTCCAGTCACAGAGTGGGAGGGTGGACTTCAAATGGAAGGGAGGGCTCATTTACAGTTGAAGTCGGAGGTTTACGTACACCTTAGCCAAATACATTTAAACTCAGTTTCACAACTCCTGACATTTAGTCCTAGTAAAAATTCACTTTCACCACTTTATTTTAAGAATGTGAAATGTCAGAATAATTGCAGATAAATAATTCTATTTCAGCTTTTATTTTTTTCATCACATTCCCAGTGGGTCAAAAGATTACATACACTCAATTAGTATTTGGTAGCATTGCCTTTAAATTGTTTAACTTGGGTCAAACATTTCGGGTAGCCTTCCACAAGCTTCCCACAATGAGTTGGGTGAATTTTGGCCCATTCCTCCTGACAGAGCTGGTGTAACTGAGTCAGGTTTGTAGGCCTCCATACTCACACACTTTTTCAGTTCTGCCCACAAACCTTCTACGAGATTGAGGTCATTAAGCCATTTTGCCACAACTTTGGAAGCATGCTTGGGGTCATTGTCCATTTGGAAGACCCATTTGCGACCAAGCTTTAACTTCCTGACTGATTTCTTGAGATTTCTTGAGTTGCTTCAATATATCCACAATTTTCCCTCCTCGTGATGCCATCTATTTTGTGAACTGCACCAGTCCCTCTTGCAGCAAAGCACCCACACAACATGATGCTGTCACCCCCGTGCTTCACGGTTGGGATGTGGTTCTTTGGCTTGCAAGCCTCCCCCTTTTTCCTCCAAACATAACGGTGGTCATTATGGCCAAACAGTTCTATTTTTGTGTCATCCAGACCAGAGGACATTTCTCCGAGAAGCACAATCTTTGTACCCATGTGCAGTTGCAAACCGTAGTCTGGCTGTTTTATGGGGGTTTTGGAGCAGTGGCTTCTTCCTTGCTGAGCGGCCTTTCAGGTTATGTCAATATACGACTCGTTTTACTGTGGATATAGATACTTTTGTACCGGTTTCCTCCAGCATCTTCACAAAGTCCTTAGCTGTTGTTCTTGGATTGATTTGCACTTTTCGCACCAAAGTACGTTCATCTCTAGGAGACAGAATGCGTATCCTTCCTGAGCCGTATGATGGCTGCGTGGTCCCATGGTGTTTATACTTGCGTAGTATTGTTTGTACAGATGAACGTGGTAGCTTCAGGCGTTTGGAAATTGCTCCCAAGGATGAACCGGACTTGTGGAGGTCTACAATTCTTTTTCTGGGGTCTTGGCTAATTTCTTTTGATTTTCCCATGATGTCAAGCAAAGAGGCACAGAGTCTGAAGTTAGGCCTTGGAATACATCCACAGGTACACCTCCAATTGACTCAAATTATATCAATTAGCCTATCAGAAGCTTCTAAAGCCATGACAATTTTCTGGAATTTACTAGCTGTTTAAAGGCACAGTCAACTTAGTGTATGTAAACTGCTGACCCACTGGAATTGTGATACGGTGAATTATAAATGGAATAATCTGTCTGTAAACAATTGTTGGAAAAATTACTTGTGTCATGCACAAAGTAGATGTCCTAACCGACTTGCCAAAACTATAGTTTGTTAACAAGAAGAGTGGTTGAAAAACTAGTTTTAATGACTCCAACCTAATTGTATGTAAACTTCCGACTTCAACTGTACCTAAAGATTACAGCAATACACGCTGTAMTCTTTATAGGGCATTCAGATTTCATCAACGCTTATCCAATGAATAAGCCTTTAAAATTAATATTCTTTAACACAAACCAACCATATCAACAGCCTAATTTATGTGCGTGTCTCTCTCTCACTCTGTGTATTGCTGGGCCGTGTTAAGTGGTGTGATGTTCAATATCTCCCCCTTCTTTTCTTAGTGGTGGCATGGCACCGCACTACTGCAGCAAATTGTGTATGTCTGTGTTTGTGTGGGCGAGCAAGATGGTGTATTTGTTTTTGTTTGTGTCAGTGACATTGACAATGTCAATACCATTCTGTTCAATTGACAAACAGTTTTGTAATAGACAATTATATAGTTACGCAATAGTGTGTGCAGACGCTGATACACATGAATAGTGTAGGTAGGGTATGTACCAGCAAATAAGAACAAACATCATTACACAAAGTCAAACATCTGAAGACTGAGGCTCAGTGAAGTGTCCATGTTTTTTCCAGATAAGAGTGATCACACAAGTATTATGCAATAAAAAACCCGGACATGGATCAAACCCAGGTAGCTACAGGGGTAAAAGCCCTGGTCCTTGTCATGTCTGGCATGTCCTTTCATGGCTATGTAGAGAGGCGCACGCTAGATGTCCTGGGCGGTGGTGGGTGTTGGAGATAAACACAGGCATACTGTAATTTCATGTAACCATACTTCTCACTGAGACCCGAACACAGAGCAACCCCTTGCCTATCACCACTGTGTCTCTATTGAGTTTGTGGCATCGTTCCAGTATAAGATTGCAGGCTTGAATGCAATCAGCCCAGACAGGGAGGTTGGCTGGCAGAATGATTTTCTCAGAAGAATGCACCTACAGGTTTGGCCACAGTTAGAGGCGTCATGCCCATAGGGGGCGCAAGGGTACGTGCCTCCTCAGATTTTTCAGATATTCAATTCATTACTAAACTTGATTTTTAAGTCCACGTTTTATCTTATTTTTTTTATTTTTTTAAGATCTGTCAGCAGTATTTATTTTGGGGGGACACACACTGACTGGCCCAGGCAACGAGTACCCACCCTCCCACCCTATTCTCCCTAGTAAGTGGTTCTTTACAAGGTGCACCACGGAGCAAAGATATGCTAGGCAGGATGCTAGATACTTTAGTGCGTGCAGACAGTATCTTCAGTGGAGGAGGAAAGAGAATGTAGTGTGACACGCGTAGCGTTTGATTTGATGTTAGCTGCTGGTGATAGGCAGGACTCACAGGAGGTACGTTTGTAAAGGAATTTGATCAAGCTATGTAGCCTATTGACTCCTTCTTGATGAATAAATACAACGTAATACTCTGTATTCAGACCACGTAATACTCTGTAATACTAGCCACCTAGCAAATTTATGAAGTTGGCTTTAGCTAGCCAGCTAGATTGGGAACCTATCTCCCAACCTTATAACTAGCTACCAAGCCATTTCAGGCTATCAATAAAATTAGAGTAGCTTGTCTATCCTAGCTGGCATGCCTGCTGGCAAGGTTGCTAGACTTTAGAAAAGCAAGCAATTACTAAATATACTGAATAAGACTCACAGAGAAGCATATTTAGTGTCTTTAAAAAAAAAAAACACCAGTCAGGAGGATACAGAACGCTCTACATGTATGCTTAGATATGCATAAAAATACTTGTTTTAAATGTAAACTGGCACCTTATGATAATATCATGATATGTGTATTAAAAGGTGCAATATGCAAAAATAACTCTGCCATTTCCTGCTTGCTAAAATTCTGATAGTTCGCCTAATTTCAGTTTATTTGACAAAACAAGCCATGTATAGTGTAGAGAATCATTGTACCGTAAAGAGCTGTGAAATCTATTTTCAATAACAAAAATAATGTATTTTCAGCCGTTTGAAGCTGGTGTAGAAAACTGCAAAAGACGCAAAAACAAAACTTAAGAACAGGAAGCATAGAAATAGCACACAGAACAGATCTACCGCTTCTTAGACTTGCTTTCCATGAGAATGACAGATCTATAACTCATATTTGTATGTGAATTTGGTCAGACAGTACAAAAAGTTGCATATTGCAGCCATGATACTGTATGTGCATGTATTGCTGGTGTGATATGATCTCATGTACTTTGTTATAATTTGAATGTAAAATCCTAGGCATGTTAGTGCAGTATATTGAGTACTGTGATTTACAACAGTCAGAATGACACCATCATTAAAATTACTATTGAACAGCTAAAGAGGTATGCTTAGACATGTTTTTACATAGAATTAGGCATAATGATTTTGGCTCTAGATTGCAGGAAGAATCTGCATCAGGTGTTTGAAAAATGCTAAATTCTACACATACTTTGTGCCCCCTCAAAAATAACAGGTGCATGATGCCCCTGGCCACAGTCTATTATTCTACCTCCAACAGTCTATCTGGACCAGGCAGACACACTGGTGACAGCAGTGTTAGTCATGCTGATTCCCATTCAAATGAGTCTGTGACAGTGCATATTACTGTGGAATATATTATGTTTGCTTCTCAGCTTTGCAAAATCAAAATTGATTACTGTCCTCATATTGTGAGAATTTGCTTATTGCTGCCGTTTTGTAATGGTATACAGTGCCCTACGTAATTATTGGGACAGTGACATTTGGTCTCTGTAGCCCAGCACTTCGGATTTGAAATGATACTATGAAAAGTGCAGACTGTCAGCTTCAATTTGAGGGTATGTTCACCCATATCAGGTGAACCGTTTAGAAATTACAGCACTTTTTGTACATAGTCCCCCCCCCCATTTTTGGGGGACCAAATGTATTGGGACAAATACACTAATATGTGTTTAAGTAGTCAAAAGTGTATTTGGTCCCATATTCTTAGAACGCAATAATTACATCAAGCTTGTTAAAACCTCTTGGTACGTGAGACGTTAGCGTCCCACCTCTTCAACAGCCAGTGAAACTGCTGGGCGCCAAATTCAAAAAATACAGAAATACTCATTATAAAAATTCAGAAAACAAAACATATTTTACATAGATTTAAAGATTAACTTCTTGTGAATCCAACCACGGTGTCAGATTTAAAAAATGCTTTACGGCGAAAGCATACCTTACGATTATTTGAGAACATAGCCCACTAACGTAAACTCACGTAAACTCGTACATCGCCTTGGTCTGTACAATTGACCTTATTTTAGCGCCCCCAAAACGTAATACTTCCAGATCAACTGTAATGTCAATACCATTGTAAAGCACAATTTATCCCCTTTCCAACAGAATCGATTACATGACCTAAACGCTGCCTGTTTCTGCATAATTCAAGCAGGCGATGAGCCCTGTCAGGTCTTTTTAAAAATGGTGGGTGGGGAAGCGATAATGTGTCATTACATACCTATTAAAAGGTTTGTGTCGAATTTGAATCAGGTTTTTAGGGCGGTGCTAAAGTGATCTTAGAAGTAAACAGTGGCTTTGAGAATGATGATCGCATGCAATGATGACGCAAAAAAATGACTAGGTATCCCCCCTTACCCCCGTCACTGTCCATTTCTTGTTTTGTGCTACACCACAAATATAATACCCCTCCAAAAATGCTAACCTCCCCTGTTATTGTAATGGTGAGAGGTTAGCATGTCTTGGGGGTATGGCTATTTGTGCATCTGCAACACAGGAGAAGTGAGGGAGAGGTCAACAGTCAGGTGAAACTGCCTGCGGAACAGCTCTTAATAATACAATTGACCTTTACCAGGCACAATGTGACCATATCCTCCTTCACTTCAATGAACCTTTACCAGAGGTAAGTGTAATGTATTTTAAAGGGTAAAAACATAGACTACACTATATACACAAAAGTATGTGGATACCCCTTCAAATTTGTGGATTTGGCTATTTCAGCCACACCCGTTGCTGACAGGTGTAAAAAATTGAGCACACAGCCATGCGATCTCCATAGACAAACATTGGCAGTAGAATGGCCTTACTGAAGAGCTCAGTGACTTTCGACGTGGCAACATTATAGGATGCCACCTTTCCAACAAGTCAGTTCGTCAAATTTCTGCCCTGCTAGAGCTGCCCTGGTCAACTGTAAGTGCTGTTATTGTGAAGTGGAAATGTCTAGGAGCAATAACGGCTCAGCCGCAATGTGGTGGAAACGCGTTCTCTGGAGTGATGAATCACGCTTCCGACAGACGAATCTGGGTTTGGCGGGTGCCAGGAGAACGCTACCTGCCCCAATGCATAGTGCCAACTGTAAAGTTTGGTGGAGGAGGAATAATGGTCTGGGGCTGTTTTTCATGGTTCGTGCTAGGCCCCTTAGTTCCAGTGAAGGGAAATCTTAACGCAACAGCATAACATGACATTGTAGACGTTTCTGTGCTTCCAAATTAGTGGCAACAGTTCGGGGTAGGCTCTTTCCTGTTTCAGCATGACAATGCCCCCGTGCACAAAGTGAGGTCCATACAGAAATGGTTTGTCAAGATCGGTGTGGAAGAACTTGACTGGCCTACACAGAGCCCTGACCTAAACTCAATCAAACACCTTTGGGATGAATTAGAACGCTGACTGCGAGCCAGGCCTAATCGCCCCAACATCAGTGCCCCGACCTCACTAATGCTCGTGGCTGAATGGAAGCAAGTCCCCACAGCAATTTTCCAACATCTAGTGGAAAGGCTTTCTAAAAGACTAGAGGCTGTTATAGCAGCAAATGGGGGACCAACTCCATATTAACACCACTGATTTTGGAATGTTATGTTCGACGAGCAGCTGTTAAAATACATTGGGTCATGTAGTGTATTTCCTCCATCTTCACATCCTTCACTTTCAACCAGGTAGTCTACTTACAACCCCCATGCGATTACTTTAAATGGACAGGCTGTAGGGAAAAGTAAAAAGTTGAAACTATGTCTAGTTAAATTCAGCTTGAATCTTCCACTTTTTGAATGAGTCACCACTCAAGGAAGATTGAATGGAAGTGATTTAGAGGTAAGTGGCAAATGCCTCGGTGGAATTTGATGAAATGGTCAGACGAACATTGCTTTCTTTTTGCACTCAGTTTTTTGTTGTTGATGAAACTGAAAAGGGGACAAAGAACAAGTACCAGCAATCTTCCATAAAAACACCATACAAAAAGAGCCTAACTTATGGTAAATTGCAGGAGAAAAAAAGTACAGTCGATTTCTGGTGTAGAGGCTATTTCTCCACTCAGAGCAAAAGCATGAGAATGACTTGAGGGAGAAAGCATCAAATCTCACTGACAGTGCAATTACAAATAAGTGCAGGGAAAGTGAACAGCGATGGGTGTGAGTAGATGTAAGTAATAAGAGGAAGTAGACAAGGGAAAGAAAAGTATCAAAAGGTCAGAGGCGTCTCTGCTCTACTGCAGATGATGAAATGGAGTTCACTTCTGGGGTTGTTCTTGTCAAACATATTAATATGTGGCTGATCATAGATATAAAAAAAGTTACATTTTACATCTGTAATAGAGCGTATAATTAGTGACTGATTTTTATGTGGGAACTGCTCTAAATCTCTATTGGAGCTGTAGCTTCACCTCAGGGTTCAAGCCAGAATAAACCTAATAGGTCCTAAGAAGACTTCCAATGATAAATGCCACATCCATCGCTGCATGTTCTTTGTGAGAACGGCCCTGTTCCGAGAATAGTATGATATGGTATGGCCTCAGTGGCTGGTTCTCTCTCCCATTCATACTGAAGCCACCCACCGACAGACCTAAGGGACTGATAAGATGCGATGGCTGCATTCACACGTTCTCAGATACGTCCCACCCGGCCTCCTGCCAGCCTGCCTGCAGTGACTCTACCCCGCAGACTCATTATGGGTTATTGGAACTTGGACCTACTCCTGGCATTTTCTTGGCAAAGCTGGTTTACTTGTGTCAGTATATTCCCTCAGGATTTGGCAGTTTCATCTAGAGCTATAGGTTTATGTTGTATGAGGTGAAGCATTGACACCGCAACAAGCATTGGACAAGTACAAATACAAACAAATGCAGCAACAACAACAAAAAAAATCACACATTACTACAGGTGCTTTGACAGTTTGTTCAGAGAAGGAAATCATATGATAGATGCCACAAAAAAACAGGTGTAGCACAAGTGTGGTGAAAGCTAAATAGGCTGTGTAGGTATTTATACATTTTATCTGAATGAACAAAGAAACATACAGTGTGATACTAATGTTGGGGCATCAACAGCAGTGTGCGCACATTCCTGGCACCTGCAAAGCACCAAAGTGTTCAGAGCACCAAGTAGACCATTTAAGAAGATTTTACCATATGCACACACACACAGACATTGACAAATCAACAAATCACGCTACTGCAGCAAGTGTCTTCACTGACATTTTCAACCTTTCCCTGACCGAGTCCAATACCTACAGTACATGTTTCAAACAGACCACTATAGTCCCTGTGCCCAAGAAAGCGAAGGTAACCTGCCTAACTGACTACCGCCCCGTAGCACTCATGTCGGTAGCCTGAAATGCTTTGAAAGGCTGGTCATGACTCACATCAACACCATCATCCGGAAACCCTAGACCGACTGCAATTCGCATACCGCCCCAACAAAACCGCTTCAGAGGGTAGTGCATACAGCCCAGTACATCACTGGGGCCAAGCTTCCTGCCATCCAGAACCTATATACTAAGCAGTGTCATAGGAAGACCCATAAAATTGTCAAAGACACCAGTCACCCAAGTCATGCTGTTCTCTCTGCTATCGCACGGCAAGCGGTACCAGAGTGCCAAGTCTAGGTCCAAAAGGCTCCTTAACAGCTTCTAACTCCAAGCCATAAGACTGCTGAACAATTATTCAAATGGCCACCCAGACTATTTACATTGACACCCCCCCCCCCTTTCTTTTTACACTGCTGCTACTCGCTGTTTAATATCTATGCATAGTCACTTTACCCCCAGCTACATGTACAAATTACCACGACTAACCTGTACCCCTGCCATTGACTCAATACCCGTACTCCCTGTATACTCCCTGTACCAACTGCAATGTTGGTTAAGGGTTTTTAAGTAAGCCTTTCACGGTCAAGCTGTTGTGTCCGGCCCATGTGACAAATACAATTTGATTTGACCAGTAGTCATGACACGTACCACTCTCCCCTGGTCCTGTGATGAGACATGGAAGTAGAGCCTAATCAGACACTAAGGACTTGGGCCGCCTTAAAGGGACGAATAACTGCTCCACATGAGGCTCTCCAGACGCCACTCACAAAGCAGGTGGCCATGTGAATGTAAGTGAGCAGAGCTTTTCAAGCTCAAGAGAAACACATCAACAATTTATTTCTCAGCTTTACAATTCAGCCTGAGAATGGATTCCCACCATAATGTAGCAGGTACCCACAGAGGGGAGGAAGCAATGTAACAACAAAGTGTGGTCAAAGACTTAGTAACGTAGTTGTAGTCACGATCTGGTTACCTAAAACTACAAACAGTTATGTTTTTGCGTTTTTACATATTTATAAATGTATTTCCAGAGATCTTCAGAACTACCCACAATGCAATATTTCTCAACATGTGCAGTGGCAATTTTAGCATGCAAATCTTGGTGGGGCAAAAAAATATAAATTAAATATGCATGCATGCCAGCAAAGCCACTACACAACACAATATTAAACAATACATTAATTGCACTATGACGGTGACCAAACTGTTAGGGCCTACATAAAGCTGCCCCAACACCACCGCTACACCTGGCTATCAGCAGAGCCTTGTCTGGCAGCAAAAGTAAATACAGCCTCATTTACTGGCTTTTTAAATAACATAGCTGATATGGCTGACTTGCTTAAACAAATGTGGTTCCCACTGACAATTGAGATGTACAAACTACGGCATAAGGGAATGACGAGCGGATAAGAGGAAATCCGTAATTTCGTTTAATACATTAATGAGCGAACTAAGACAGATGTTGTCAATATAACCTTGTTCAGCGCTTTTGAAAATGTACATCGACAGAATTCAGAACATGGGGGTTCTTACAGTATTCTCCTTGTACACCAAGTCAGGATAATGGGGGAATATAAGTAGACAATGAAAGCTCTTATAATATTTGATGATTACATCTCTAAAATAGGCTAATTAAGAGGGGAAAATGGACCAAATTATTGGCATGAGGCACATGGGCTACTAACAAATTACTACACAACATACACTTAGTAACCTTAATACTTTTTTATTTTTATTTTTTTTTACCCCCTTTTCTCCCCAATTTTCATGGTATCCAATCGCTAGTAATTACTATCTTGTCTCATCGCTACAACTCCCGTACGTGCTCGGGAGAGACGAAGGTCGAAAGCCATGCGTCCTCCGAAGCACAACCCAACCAAGCCGCAACCCAACCAAGCCGGCCCGCCACAGGAGTCGCTGGAGCGCGATGAGACAAGGATATCCCTACCGGCCAAACCCTCCCTAACCTGTGCGTCGCCCCACGGACCTCCCGGTCGCGGCCGGCTGCGACAGAGCCTGGACGCGAACCCAGAGACTCTGGTGGCGCAGCTAGCGCTGCGATGCAGTGCCCTAGACCAGACAGTGAGGGAGTAGATCACGTAAAGTGTAGGTCTTTTTTAAATGCAGGTGGCTGTCCTTATGCCTCAGCTTCTCCGGCCTACTCTGGAACAGCTTGAGATAGTACTTTTTTTTTTATCTCATTGGTAATATACTGTGTAATAATATGATAATAATATGATCTAAATGTTTTACAATATGTGAGAACTTGAGTAACATCCTAATTTATTTTTCTTTCTTTCTCCCTCTTCCTCTAGAAACCTGAGTACCACCTCAGTCCAACATCAGAGACCTGACCGTGTGGTGCATGCACAACAACCTCTCCCTCAACATGATCAAGACAAAGGAGATGATAGTGGACTACAGGAAAAGGAGGACCGAACATGCCCCCATTCTCAATGACGGGGCTGTAGTGGAGCAGGTTGAGAGCTTCAAGTTCCTTGGCGTCCACATCACCAACAAACTAACATGGTCCAAGCACACTAAGACAGTCGTGAAGATGGCACGATGAAACCTATTACCCCTCAGGAGCCTCAAAAGATTTTTCATGGGTCCACAGATCCTCAAAATGTTCTACAGCTGCACCATCGAGAGCATCGGGACGGGTTGCATCACTGCCTGGTATGGCAACTGCTCGACCTCCAACCGCAAGGCACTATAGAGTGTAGTGCATACGGCCCAGTACATCACCAGGGCAAAGCTTCCTGCCATCCAGGACCTCTATACCAGGCGGTGTCAGAGGAAGACCCTAAAAATTCTCAGAGTCCAGCAACCCTATTCATAGACTGTTCTCTCTGTTACCGCACGACAATCAGTACCGGAGCTCCAAGTCTAGCACCAAGAGGCTTCTAAACAGCTTCTACCCCCAAGCCATAAGACTCCTGAACAGCTAATTAAATGGCTACACAGACTATTTACATTGCCCCCCGCCCCTCTCTCTTCTATGCTGCTGCTACTCTCTGTTATTATATATGCATAGTCACTTTAATAACTCTACCTACATGTACATATTACCTTAATTACCTCGACACCGGTGCCTCTTTAATTATTTGTTATTCTTATCTCTTACTTTTTTTTAGGTATTTTCTTAACTGCATTGTTGGTTAAAACTTCTCATGACTGCAGTCCCGTTAACGGGATCGATATGACAACAGCCAGTCGAAGTGCAGGGCGCCAAATTCAAAAAACAGAAATCTCATAATTAAAATTCCTCAGACATTCATGTTTCTTATATCATTTTAAAGGTAATCTTGTTGTTAATCCCACCAAAGTGTCTGATTTCAAATAGGCTTTTCAGCGAAAGCACTACAAACGATTATGTTAGGTCACCACAAAACCACAGTAATCACAGCCATTTTTTCCAGCTAAAGATAGCTTCACAAAAACCAGAATAGAGATAAAATTAATCACTAACCTTCGATTATTTTCATCAGATGACACTCATAGGACTTCATGTTACACAATACATGCATGTTTTGTTTGATTAAATTTATATTTATATAAAAAATTCTGAATTTACATTGAGGCGACTAGATTAACTAGTGGCAAAAACATCAAGTGACTTTGCATAGCCACATCGTTTCAACAGAAATACTCATAAATATAGATGATAATACAAGTTATACACATGGAATTATAGATATACAGTGGGGAGAACAAGTATTTGATACACTGCGATTTTGCGATTTTCCTACTTACAAAGCATGTAGAGGTCTGTAATTTTTATCATAGGTACACTTCAACTGTGAGAACGGAATCTAAAACAAAAATCCAGAAAATCACATTGTATGATTTTTAAGTAATTCATTTGCATTTTATTGCATGACATAAGTATTTGATCACCTACCAACCAGTAAGAATTCCGGCTCTCACAGATCTGTTAGTTTTTCTTTAAGAAGCCCTCCTGTTCTCCACCGTATTAACTGCACCTGTTTGAACTCGTTACCTGTATAAAAGACACCTGTCCACACACTCAATCAAACAGACTCCAACCTCTCCACATGGCCAAGACCAGAGAGCTGTGTAAGGACATCAGGGATAAAATTGTAGACCTGCACAAAGGCTGGGATGGGCTAAAGGACAATAGGCAAGCAGCTTGGTGAGAAGGCAACAACTGTTGGCGCAATTATTAGAAAATAGAAGAAAATAGAAGAAGTTCAAATGATGGTCAATCACCCTCGGTCTGGGGCTCCATGCAAGATCTCACCTCGTGGGGCATCAATGACCATGAGGAAGTAGAGGGATCAGCCCAGAACTACACGGCAGGACCTGGTCAATGACCTGAAGAGAGCTGGGACCACAGTCTCAAAGAAAACCATTAGTAACACACTACGCCGTCATGGATTAAAATCCTGCAGCGCACACAAGGTCCCCCTGCTCAAGCAGGCGCATGTCCAGGCCCGTCTGAAGTTTGCCAATGACCATCTGGATGATCCAGAGGAGGATGGGAGAAGGTCATGTGGTCTGATGATTCAAAAATAGAGCTTTTTGGTCTAAACTCCACTCGCCGTGTTTGAGGAAGAAGAAGGATGAGTACAACCCCAAGAACACCATCCCAACCGTGAAGCATGGAGGTGGAAACATCATTCTTTGGGGATGCTTTTCTGCAAAGGGACAGGACGACTGCACCGTATTAAGGGGAGGATGGATAGGGCCATGTATTGTGAGATCTTAGCCAACAACCTCCTTCCTCAGTAAGAGCATTGATGATGGGTCGTGGCTGGGTCTTCCAGCATGACAACGCCCGAAACACACAGCCAGGGCAACAAGGAGTGGCTCCGTAAGAAGTATCTCAAGGTCCTGGAGTGGCCTAGCCAGTCTCCAGACCTGAACCCAATAGAAAATCTTTGGAGGGAGCTGAAAGTCCGTATTGCCCAGCGACAGCCCGAAACCTGAAGGATCTGGAGAAGGTCTGTATGGAGGAGTGGGCCAAAATCCCTGCTGCAGTGTGTGCAAACTGGTCAAGAACTACAGGAAACGTATGATCTCTGTAATTGCAAACAAAGGATTCTGTACCAAATATTACAGTTCTGCTTTTCTGATGTATCAAATACTTATGTCATGCAATAAAATGCTAATTAATTACTTAAAAATCATACAATGTGATTTTCGGGATTTTTGTTTTAGATTCCGTCTCTCACAGTTGAAGTGTACCTATGATAAAAATTACAGACCTCTACATGCTTTGTAAGTAGGAAAATCTGCAAAATCGGCAGTGTATCAAATACTTGTTCTCCCCACTGTACCTCTCCTTAATGCAACCGCTGTGTCAGATTTCAAAAAAACTTTACGGAAAAAGAAACCCACGCTATAATCTGAGACGGCGCTCAAAAGTAAAACACCACAGCCGCAAAGATGGCGTCAACATAAACAAGAAAATATATGATAAATATTCCCTTACCTTTGATGATCTACATCAGAAAGCACACCAGGAATCCCAGGTCCACAATAAATGTTTGTTTTGTTCGAAAAAATCCGTTATTTATGTCCAAATACCTTCTTTTGTTAGCGCGTCTGGTTTACATATCCAAACGCTAATTCTGGTCAGCGTTATATCGGACAAAGACTTCAAAAAGTGAAAATACCGGTCAAAGAAACATTTCAAACTAAGTACAGAATCAATCATTAGGATGTTTTTAACATATAGCTTCAATAAAGTTCAAACCGGAGTATTCTTTCTTGTCTTCGTGAGCAATGGAACGCAAGTGAGTACCATGACGAAAAAGCATGATCAGAAAATGGCTGCTTGATGGACACCTGACTGATTCTGCTATCATTCTCTCCCACAACATCATAGAAGTCTCATTATAATTTCTATTGTTGGTTGACATCTAGTGGAACCCCTAGGCAGTGCACAATCATTCATATCTCAAGGGGATTTCATTAGGGACTCTGGTGAATACATACAAGCTCAGATTTCTGACTTCCTTCTGACTTCCATTTTGCCTGCCAATATGAGTTCTGTTAATCTCACAGACATAATTCAAACAGTTTTAGAAACTTTTGAGTGTTTTCTATCCAATACTAATAATAATATGCAAATATTAGCAACTATGACTGAGGAGCAGGCCGTTTGATATGGGCACCTTTCGTCCAAGCTACTCAATACTGCCCCTTCAGCCATAAGAAGTTTTAAGGGCTTGTAAGTAAGCATTTCACTGTAAGGTCTAAATCTGTTGTATTCGGTGAATGTGACTAATAACATTTGATTTGATCAGCTTTCTTATGTCACACTGCCATTAACACACCTGTTTTCAGCCCTAGGTGATTCCTGTCTGTCTGCTAGGGTAGAGCTGTAACTGTAATTAGGGTTTTGTTACACAGAGTTGTTCCCTTGTACCCTTTGCCCTTGTATATTTCCCATTACTGAGCTGAGATCACTGGATAAATTTAAGCAGCACCTTGAGCCGGTAACAAGCCTAACTCCACACCTACACACCCGCCTGCGGTCTATGTTCATCGGACATTGGGCTCCTTGACACTCCTCACACCATCTCTGCTGCTGCCACCAAGCTTTCAGAGTGGTGTACAAATATTGTTATAACATATATTTGTATAACTGTTAATAAAAAGGTACAAATGTGTTTGAATTATTTGTATGGTAACTTGAAGCCTGTTTAGAGCATATTATCCTCATTTGGGAACTACAGCATTTCTTATCCCATTGACTGTACACGTTGGAATTGGCGGATGGTTGTACCGCCCAAGATAGCACCAATTCCAGCTGATGAACTGAACTGCCTGTAGGCAACTTGTGTGAAATTTCTAAAAAGAAAGGGAAAAATGTAATACTATTGGTAGGGGGGCTGGTGTAACATTATTCTATTTTATTATTGCATTCGATTAGTGAGGATTCTATTTATAGATTAGGTAACTCGTGTCGACTATGGACTCTGTCAGCATCCTGGGCGTAGTCTACCAGTAAGTATTGTAGGCCGTGAGCAGCACATTGACATCCAGGCAGACCTCTGTCATCATGGACTTGTCTCTGGTATTCCTGACACGACACAGACTCCATGGCTGTCTGCATGGGAATACACCTGGTACAACAAGTAATTTTTCCATGGTTCAGACGTAGTAACGAAGGAATTGACGTTATAGGGTGTATTCTCAGTAGGAAACTAACTAGCCATAATTATCAATCAACATCCCCCACACGTCCTGCACTTCACATTCAGTACCAGCGTGCTCTCTGCGGCCTTGCTTCGGGGTCAAAACGAAACGGGAAAGTGATCCCTGCCTCAGCTGCCTGTGCTAACGTTACCACAACCTTGTCTTCCTCAGATTCTCCAAAAAGGTCCAGGGGAAACAGAGTTCCTGCTTTGCTCAGAGTTGCTGCTTTTGACTGGCGTTTTGACATTTCATATCTGGCGGAAGTTTCCTCTACTAGCTGGCAAGGCTAGTTAGCTGGCTAAAATAGCTAGCTAGGCTTCTCACATCGGAAGTGACTCCCTGGCCCTCGCTTTGGTTGGTAGCTAACTCAGCCTACAGTCCTTACCATGATGGGCCCCAGCTGTCAATATTTTTGCTTTTATTATCTGCTTTTATTATCTGCTGAAGGATTTTGTTTTAGTTATGTTATGTGGGTTACTGCCTGTGTTCGCTGGTCTTCATTGTTGTAACGTAAACTCACGTAAACTCGTACACCGCCTTGGTCCGTACAATTGCTCTTATTTAAGTGCCCCAACAACGTAATACTTCCAGATCAACTGTAATGTCAATACCATTGTAGAGCACAATTTCTCCCCTTTCCAACATTATCAATTACATGACCTAAACGCTGCCCGTTTCTGCATAATTCAAACAGGCAATGAGCCCCGTCGGGTCTTTTTAAAAATGGCGGGTGGGGAAGCGAAACTAATTTTTTTWTTTTTATTTAACCTTTATTTAACCAGGTAGGCAAATTGAGAACACGTTCTCATTTACAATTGCGACCTGGCCAAGATAAAGCAAAGCAGTTCGACACATACAACAACACATAGTTACACATGGAGTAAAACAAACATATAGTCAATAATACAGTGAAAAAAAAATAAGTCTATATACAATGTGAGCAAGTGAGGTGAGATAAGGGAGGTGAAGGCAAACAAATATATGTATAAATAAATAAAATAAATAAATAAAAATATAAAAGGCCATGGAGGTGAGGTGAATACAACACAGCAAGTAAAATAAAACTAAAAAAAAACCTGGAATGGTTGGTTTGCAGCGGAAGAAAGTGCAAAGTAGAGACAGAAAATAATGGGGTGCAAAGGAGCAAAATAAATTAATAATGCATGATAGTGAGAAGGAAAAATGCTTTTTTTCACTCGATCTGTCCAACTTATCACCTTATCGCCTCTAAAATGTAAATAAAATAAAACACTATAAAGAGTTTATATAATGTGTCATTACATACCTATTTGAAGGTTTGTGTCGAATTTGAATCGGGTTTTTAGGGCGGTGCTAAAGTGATCTTAGAAGTAAACAGCGGCTTTGAGAATGATGATCGCATGCAATGATGACGCAAAAAAATGACTAGGTATCCCCCCCTTACCCCCGTCACTGTCCATTTCTTGTTTTTAAATGATGAGAGAAGTGCTACACCTGGTGGAGAGAGATTGTAAGACAGAAATAGTTGCTTTATGCGTGCTGTACGTTACGACATGACACGTCACGATGTAACGGAGGGTCTGTTTTTTCTACTTTTCTCCAATACTATAGAGCCATTACCATGTCGATCAACGCTTGAATAGAAACCTAGTTCACACCCCCGATTTTGAAGTCAACACAATCTCTACAGTCCCATTAGTTTTCTTTGTAGCCTCGTTTGAATGTTGCGGTTGCGCACATTTGTACGGAATGGGGTGAGTTTATGTTAGCTGGCTAAAATAGCTAACGTTAACTGGCTGACTAGTTTGCTGGCTAAGATAACGTTAACTGCATATAACGTTATTTTATAACTGGTTAGATGTGTTTATGTATTTCAAAAACGTTGGTTTACTTTAATGTAGCTGTAAGCTAGGCGTTGATAGCATCTAGCTGACTCATGATGTGCTAACATAATGTTAGCAGGCTGGTAGGGCTAACATTAGCAGGCTGGTAGGGCTAAAATTAACAACCTAGCAGGGCTAACGTTAGCAACCTAGTTGGCTAGCAACCTAGTTGGCTAGCAATGGCTAGCAACCTAGTTGGCTAGCAACCTTGCAATATATTCATAAAGCATTTGCTTGTAAGTTGGCTGCAAATTTAACAATTTTGGTTTAATTTGAAGTTATTTCCATTGAAGTTTACATTATAGGGAATAGGCTGGCTTGTTGGGTCTTTTTTTCCGGGATGACTTCGGCAATCTTCGTAATTCTGATCAATTTTATGTAATAACTTGAAAAATAGAAAAGTTAGGTGTAACTGATTTGGGACTTTTGATGCGTATTCTAATGCAAATCCATATGTTACATGTGGTTACATTTATGCTACCCACACTTTAATAAGATTAGAGAGTATTCCTCCTCAAATCACATTGCCTTCACAGACATTCAATGTGTGGTAATGATTGGATGCCGTTGCATATCAGTTCTATTTCTCTTTAAATGCTCTTGATTTTCTTCTTTGTTTCTCTTGGAATATTTTCTTGTTTTTCTTTGTGAAAATAGGAAACAGTTTTCTATTACTGTCAAGTGTCTCTAGACTAGAGTCATGATTTTTATTAGCAACAACGATTGTGGAAATATTTCCGTGTAGACATCAAAAGCATGAACTGTCAATCATCCTTTGCATCAAATGCTTGGTGCATCCGAATTTAAAGCCATGTCTGTACAGGGTTGAGTCCATATACTGTACGTTTTGATTGTTGAATCTTGAAAACAGCCAGGAAAGGCTCATAACGTATTATGCTGCAGTGTGTATACCTGATTGACAGGATCATGTCTTTAAAACAAAAAGCATCTTATCTATAATATTGTCAGAATGCAAGTTTATTGCATGTGTACACAGATTTGCAGATGTTATTGCAGGTGCAGTGAAATGCTTGTGTTTCTAGCTCCAACAGTGCATTAATAACTAGCAATACAAAAATGTAAATAAAATATACACATAATATTAAAATACACAAATACATATGATGCTATGTAAAGACAGTATGGACAGTATATACATAGAAAAGGTGTGTACCGCAGTAGTTCTATAGGATGAGCCATGACTAGATTACAGTATATACATATAAAGTGGGTAAAACAGTAAACATTATTAAAGTGAGCAGTGTTCAATGACTCTATGTACATAGGGCAGCAGTCTCTAAGGTGCAGGGTATAGTACCATGTGGTAGCCTGCTAGAACAGTGAATAAGGCTAGTGGTGACTGTTTTAACAGTCTGGCGGCCTGGAGATAGAAGCTGTTTCTCAGACTCTGAGTCCCAGCTTTGATGCACCTGTACTGTCTCCACCAAGACAGCAGCTACTCTTCCTGGGGTCCGAACACATTAAGGCACTTACATTACATATAAAACAAAAGAGAAAACAGTACATCATTTTACATTATTAAGTCTAGCCCCGGAACCTCCCACATTCCACTGAAAAGGCAGAGCGCGAAATTCAAAAAATATTTTTGAGAAATATTTAACTTTCACACATTAACAAGTCCAATACAGCAGATGAAAGATAAACATCTTGTGAATCCAGTCAACATGTCCGATTTCTAAAATGTTTTACAGCGAAAACACCACGTATATTTATGTTAGCTCACCACCAAATACAAAAAAAGCACAGACATTTTTCACAGCACAGGTAGCATCCACAAAACCAACCAAACTAACCAAGAACCAACCAAACTAACCAAGAAACAACTTCATCAGATGACAGTCTTATAACATGTTACACAATAAATCTATGTTTTGTTCGAAAAATGTGCATATTTGAGGTATAAATCAGTTTTACATTGCAGCTACCATCACAGCTACCATCAGAAATAGCACCGAAGCAGCCAGAGTAATTATAGAGACCAACGTGAAATACCTAAATACTCATCATAAAACATTTCTGAAAAATGCATGGTGTACAGAAAATGAAAGACAAACATCTTGTGAATCCAGCCAATATTTCCGATTTTTTAAGTGTTTTACAGCGAAAACACAATATAGCATTATATTAGCTTACTACAATAGCCTACCACACAACCGCATTCATTCATTCAAGGCACGTTAGCGATAGCAATAGGCACGTTAGCGATAGCGAATAAACCAACAAAAGATATAAATTTTTTCACTAACCTTCATAAACTTCATCAGATGACAGTCCTATAACATCATATTACACAATACATATATGGTTTGTTCGAAAATGTGCATATTTAGAGCTGAAATCCGTGGTTATACATTCTGAAAACTTAGCATCTTTTCCCAGAATGTCCGGATATTTTTCTGACACTCACCTATTCTGACCAAATAACTATTCATAAACTTTACTAAAAAATACATGTTGTATAGGAAATGATAGATACACTAGTTCTTAATGCAATCGCCGTGTTAGAATTCTAAAAAGAACTTCATTACGACATGCAGCTTACGTTATTGCGAGAGAGCGCCCAAAATCTGGGCGCAAACTAAAAGTAAACATGTTCGACAGATATATGAAATAACATCATAAATGGGTCCTACTTTTGATGATATTCCATCAGAATGTTGTACAAGKGGTCCTTTGTCCAGAACAATCGTTGTTTGGTTTTAGAATGGCATTTTTCCCTCTCGAATGAGCAAGCAAAACTAGCCAAGTGGCGCTAAGCTCTCCTTCGTCACCAAACGCAAAGAACGCAACACGCCTAAACTCCCGAAAAAATATCAATAATCTAATAAAACTATATTGAAAAAACATACTTTACGATGATATTTTCACATTTATCAAATAAAATCAAAGCCGGAGATATAAGACGTCTATAACGAATGCTTTTCAGAAGCCAATACTGGTGACCTTTATGCGCTTCCTGAACAAAGGAATTCTGGGGTCATGTCATTCCAAGCTCTATCTTTTGACCATAGAAATACCTAGAAACCCCATTTCACCTCTCACAGCCTATTGAAATCTAGTGGAAGGCGTATGAAGTGCATGAATACTAATAGATATAAAGCACATTTATAGGCAGGCCCTGGAACAGAGCCTCGAATTCAGATTTTTCACTTTCTGACAGGAAGTTTGCTGCAAAATGAGTTCTGTTTTACTCACAGATATAATTCAAACGGTTTTAGAAACTTGAGAGTGTTTTCTATCCAATAGTAATAATAATATGCATATTGTACGAGCAAGAATAGAGTACGAGGCCGTTTAAATTGGGCACGATTTTTCCCCAAAGTGAAAATAGCGCCCTCTATCCTCAACAGGTTTTAAACTTCTACATATCTACAATACAACAAGTATAATACCACCATACAACAATATTACAATGTATGTGTCATTTCTTTGTTTGTGTCTCTTCACAGTCCCCGCTGTTCCATAAGGTGTATTTTTACCTGTTTAAAAAAAAATCGGATTCAACTGCTTGCATCAGTTACCTGATGTGGAATAGAGTTTGATGTAGTCATGGCTCTATGTAGTACTATGCGCCTCCCATAGTCTGTTCTGGACTTGGGGATTGTGAAGAGACCTCTGGTGGTATGTCTTGTGGTGTATGCATGGGTGTCCGAGCTGTGTGCTAGTAGTTTAAACAGACTCTGAGTGCATTCAGCTTGTCAACACTTGTTACAAAAACAAGTAGTGTTGAAGTCAATCTCACCTCCACTTTGAGCCATGAAGATTGACATGCATATCCAGCACTGTATTATGGACAGACTTCTCCCCATCTTAGCTACTGTTGTATCAATATGTTTTGACCATGACAGTTTACAATCCAGGGTTACTCCAAGCTGTTTAGTCTCCTAAACTTGCTCAATTTCCACATTATTCATTACAAGTGTCACGGCCGTCAAAAGAAGTGGACCAAAGTGCAGCGTGGTGAGCGTACATATTCCTTTTATTTTAGAAAAATGCCGCCAACAAAACAACAAACGAAGAAAACAACCGTGAAGCTTAGAGGGCTAAGTGCCACTAACAAAGATAACTTCCCACAATGACACAAGGGAAAAAGGCTGCCTAAGTATGATTCCCAATCAGAGAAAACGATGGACAGCTGTCCCTGATTGAGAACCATACCCGGCCAAAACATAGAAATACTGTTTACGTGTATTGTCTGTCACTTATTCCTACCACATGTCTACCACAATTACCTTGTACCCCTGCACATCGACTAAGTACTGATACCCCATGTATATAGCCAAGTTATCATTAATCATTGTGTATTTATTATTACTTTTATTATGTGTTTTACTTTTCTATTATTTATCTATTTTCTTTTTCTGCATTGTTGGGAAGGGCCAGTAAGTAAGCATTTCACTGTTAGTCTACACCTGCTGTTTACAAAGCATGTGACAAATACTATTTGATTTGATTTGAACAATGGTGGACATCTTGAAGCAAGTGGGGACATCATACTGGGATACGGAGAGATTGAATATGTCCGTAAACAGTCCAGCCAGCTGGTCTGCACATGCTCTGAGGACACGGCTTGGGATGCAATCAATGTGTTCCACTATGGATCCCCTCTTTTCATCCCCATCATCAGGGGCAATTTACTTTCACAATAATGCCTGACTTCTACCTCTGAAGCACTGGAGATTCAGCCAAAGATGGTCGATAAATGAAGATGTCCCACTCAGGCCGTTTACCATTGAAAAATATTGTCACAGTTGTGATCTGCTTAAGGGGTGGCTCTCCTATAGGCACCAATGCATTAGCAGCTGGGTCTGGTTTGTTTAGTTCATTGACTGTTAATGAACCAGAAAAAAAGGGTCTCCTCTTCCGTCTCTGATTCAGCCATAGTTGGATCATTGATGGCTGTAGTTTACTTTAGAGATTACTAGTTTCCTAGACATGTTTATGCAGCTTCTTTGTTTCCACTGCGCTCTAAAGACATGCCTCTTTCTTTACCGCTGTAACATACTAAGGTGATGCAATAACGAAAACTCTATCCAAGTAGTTTGGGTCCAAAATTCCTTTTGTCTATTTGATATCAAAGATATGCAAGTGCAACACTGAAGAGGTCCTGAATGTCCAGAGAATTGAATACAATCTTCTACTACAGTAACTTGCAATTTTTATTCTTTGTTGTAATAATTTTTTGTTTGATACATTCCCTAAATGTATTTATTTTATTTAACTAGGTAAGTCAGTTAAGAACAAATTCTTATTTACAATGACGGCCTACCCTGGCCAAACCCAGATGATGCTGGGTCAATTGTGCGCCGCCCTATGGGACTGGCCGGTTGTGATAAAGCCTGGAATCGAACCAGGGTCTGTAGTGAGGCCTCTAGCACTGAGATGCAGGGCCTTAGAACGCTGCGCTGAAACTGCCACGTCCATTTACTTCCAACAACAAACACCCTTTTTTCCCTCGGACATCATTGCACGTGCAATAGTACAGCAGATTTTTTTTGACAAGATTCTGGATCCTCCTCTCCTCCGTTCACAAACAAAACAAAAATTGCTGCAAGCAGCAATGATTGCGGTTCACAGGATGACACAGTGACACATTAGTCCACTATGCCACCTGGATGGAGTTAACAAGCCGTGTTTTTTTCTTTAATCATACAAAGCTGTTCATTTTAGGCTATGTTCAAAGAACACTGGGAATGTTTTTGAAAAACATATATATTCCATTCTCAGCATCAACAAAACTCGCTCTATCCTCTATCTTGTTAAGTGTATTCCGGGGCTAATGCCTCTTAATTGGCCACACCTGGTCTTAATGAGTGCTTGAGTCATGACCGCAGTCAAATTCCACGTGACTGTTGAGGCACGGTAATCTACTTTTTTTTTGTACATGCGTTCAACAGGAGGTTGGTGACACCTTAATTGGGGAGGATGGCTCGTGGTAATGGCTGGAATGAGTGAGTGGAACGGTATCAAACACATGGGTTCCAGATGCCATTCGCTCCTTTCCAGCTATTATTATGAGCCATCCTCCCCTCAGCAGCCTCCGCTGATACGTTAGTGGGTACCCAATTTGCTAATGGCCGCCAGGTCGCTAATGGCCTTGTACTCAATGCTCTACTTTCCCTCTAACCACTCTGACGTCAATGCAAATTAAATTTGAAAATCACATCAAACACATCATCAAAAGAGTATCATGCTTTTAAAACTCACCTCACTGTGAATAATCAATTTGAAACAAGAAGTTCAGAAGGATGAAACAGAGTGGAAAACATGGTTGTTGTGGATGTTGTTTCAAAGCCAAACACAACTAAATGGACAGCGCTTTAAGGTGATGATTAATTCAAAACAACCATATGCATATTAGAGCGTATACTGTACATACACATACGCTTATATATGAGCCCCCCCACCCCCAAAAAACTGAATTAAAATAATGATTGTGCCATTCTACAATACATAGCCTACCGCATATTACTACGCACAGCAGAAAGGCGTAGATTTAAGATGTCTTTGGTACATAATTGGTCTAGCCTATACTCCAAAATTTAACAAATTATTGTAATCGCTTTTGAATGAATTATTATGCATACTGGATGGACTGGTTACCTTATGCTATGCTCCAAACCTTCTATCCATGAGTCTGGGAGAAAACATATAGACCTAGGCGATGCTGATGGTTCATTGACTGTGCAGGGAGGCTTACAGAGTTAGCCTACAATTACAGTGAATTTGTACCCGATTTTGAATAGCCTAGTAATAGGAATTTTTTATATTTTCATAATTAATAGGCTGACACATTACCTCTAGCTACAGAATATCTCACCGCTGTGCGTTTCCAACTCCTCCCCTCTCTCCTTCATTCCTTTCTCGAGCACGTAGAGAGAGGGGCTGTCAACAGTTCAATGAAATATGTTTTGTTGTAAAAACATGCTACTATCAATGTTCCTGAACAGATTTCACTTGGTTTCTTAAATTAAGCACTGGGTAGCTGAAGGAACAGGGTTGGAGAGCCCAAGGCATACAGCGTTTGGGCAGAATACCACCTGTCACGCAGCAAGAGGCTGCATGCTCCTCAAACAGGGGTTGATGCGTGGAATGAAATATGTGTTCTTAAAAGCCCAGACATTTCTATATACAATCCCGTTTGATAGTTGATGGTTGCCAATAAAAAGAGAAGTATCCCAGCTGCTACTATATTTATGTCTCAGCTGCTAATATTAAGCACATGTTCCACTATAACATTGAAAAACTCCAGAGCGCCCGCTCCTTCTGGACAGGAGAAACACAATAAATCATCATGAGTCCACTTCATTTTACGTTCACAGACAACAGTCGCCAACTTCTTCTCCACCCAACCTGACATCACATATGGACCAGCCAGAATACAAGGATTCATTCTCTACACAAAACTCACTCCCACTGTGCAAGAATCATCCTTGTCATCATCGGGACGAGGCTCGAACTCAGCGGTCTTCACCGCAGGTACTTCATCTTCACTTGTCAGGTTCCATCTCTGAACTACTGGAGCACGTATCCCTATTTTTGCACTTGACGCCAAACTTCCTCACCACACCGCTTCCCTCTACACTCAGCTCCTTCTCGTCGGTCATCACTCCACCTGGCACCGCATTGAATTAATCCTCACTCTCGTCACGTTCAATTTCCTTCTCTAGCTCTTCCAAAAGTGCTGTGTAATCCTCCATTCCATATTCACTCAAAACATATTCCAATTTTCAATTTTTTTTCTTGTTCATCATCTTCTCCTTCAACAGATCCCCCACTCTATATGTATTCATAATATGTTCCACTTTGCTCATTTTTTTCTTGTCTGCCATCTTCCAAGAGCGGTCGTACCCTTTAGACAAAAAAATCCTTCTTTAACCTCTTTCCTCCCCTTCATCTACACTGATTGAAATTGATTCAATATTTTTGTAATACAGTAAATAGCCTAAAGTTAAGGCTCTTACAAAAAAATGTAAGAGTATTTATTCAACCTTACAATGAGTAATAGATCCATGGTCACATCTTGAGGTTAGCCAACTGTAACTATAAATGTCTTCTTATGTAATCATAGAAAGCATGCATGTTAAAGATGGCATGCAAAGGTCGCAGGTCTGTGGAGATCTTCACAATTGCTTTAATAATCTGTGCAGAACCTTGAACAGCATTGATAATTTGCACTTTTAATGTAATCTCAACTGCAAGCCAGGTCATTTGGTTGTGCTATTAGATGAAGCACAGTAATAACACATTGAGTAGTTGTATAAACACAAAACTCAGACATTGTTTTTCCATTGGAATTTGGTTGTGCTTTTAGATAGTTGAAAGCCTAGTAATAAGACATTGGGAATTCAACAAACTTCTAGCTGGCTTTTTGAGTGGATGAATTTTGGCTGAAATCTCATTGATCAACGTCTCAAACAAATATCATCCACGTTGAGATGATATGGTGTGCCCAGTGGGCTGCCACTCCACTTTATAATACAAGTTTGCCATTTATCGCAACAGTTTTTGTGCCATAACCATTGTTAGAGTTGAAAATGTGAAAGAAACACATCGAACTTTTGATTTTTATTCAGTACATGAAAGCGTATGCAAAAAACGGCCTGCACTACAAACAGCTTTTTATCTGCAACAAGATAGTTTGATGGAAACACACCACTGGTGGGGAAATTTGCATATTTTCTTTATGCATATTTTATAATATTAGCCTACCTAGCTACTGTCAGATCTGAAGTATCAACAATGAATCAAAGTGATACTTCCCAGAATTTATATCAGATATGACTGAGGGAAAAACAGAGTAGCCTAAATTGCCTCAAATTACAGCATACTGTACAATTGAATAGAGCAACCTTATATAAGCCCTGAGAGACACATAACAAAGCAAATCATCTACAATACTTGTTTTTCTCAATATGCTCCAGAGCTTCAATGGTCAGAGAGGCCCTAGCTATCTACACTGAACAAAAATATAAATGCAACATGTAAAGTGTTGGTCCTATGTTTCATGAGCTGAAATATGCACAAAAAGCTTATATCTCTCAAGTTTGATGCACAAATTTGTTTACATTCCTGTTACTGAGCATGTATAATTTCCCAAGATAATCCATCCACCTGACAGGTGTGGCATATCAAGAAGCTGATTAAACAGCATGATCATTACACAGGTGCACCTTGCGCGGGGGACAATAAAAGGCAACTCTAAATTGTGCAGTTTTGTCACACAATACAATGCCACAGATGTCGCAACTTTTGAGGGAACGTGCAATTGGCTTCCTGACTGCAGGAAAGTCCAACAGAGCTGTTGCCAGAGGATTGAATGTTAACTTCTCTACCGTAAGCCACCTCCAACGTTGTTTTAGAGAATTTGGCAGTACGTCCAACCGGCCTCACAACCGCAGACCACATGTAACCACGCCAGCCCAGGACCTCCACATCCAGCTTCTTCACCTGTGGGATCATCTGAGACCAGCCACCCGGATAGCTGATGAAACTGTGGGTTTGTACAACCGAATAATTTCTGCACAAACTGTAAAAAAAAAACGTCTTAGCATCTGCGTGCTCGTCGTTCTCACAAGGGTCTTGACCTGACTGCAGTTCGGCATCGTAACCGACTCCAGTGGGCAAATGCTCACCTTCGATGGCAGTTTGCTGATGTCAACGTTGTGAACATAGTGCCCCATGGTGATGGTGGGGTTATGGCATGTGCAGGTATAAGCTATGGACAATGAACACAATTGCATTTTGCAATTTGAATGCACAGACGTTGTGTCTACACTTGAAACTTACATGCAACTTCTGCTATCAGAATAGCAATTTCGCATTGAAAAGACGGGTCTAGATGCACAAAAGTCACTTTGTGGTCTGATTGTGTTCAGATGTGTCTGCCCACTTCAGGTGGTCAGGGATGCATTTTGTGTGGATTCCTCCACAGTCTGGATGCAATCAGGCTACCGAAAACGCATACAGTGGGCGACATCATCAGCACTCCTCCCACAAGTCTCTAGAGAACGTGTGTTTTCAGACTGAGCAGGAAATACGTTGGAGGAAATACGTTCCTTGCATGTGGGGAACGTGTTTGCTGGCCTCATAAATACTAGCCATCTGGCTAATATTTAGAAGAAAGAAGAAAATATGGCTATAGTTATGCTAACTCGTTTGCAATCCATTTACGTTGCTTCCTCTTCTAGCTTGCTGGTTAGCTACAGAGGTTAGCTGGCTACTTAGCTTACAATAGTTAACTACTGCCATCAGTTGTTGTTGTGTTATCATATTTTCCCTACGGACACAATGTGGACATGGAGGGCACATTTAAATGTAAATGTAGACGTATGACGGGTTTGGAATTCCATGATCAGAATACAAAAGCTGCATGAACTGTCATGTCATGTCTAGACACGGCCAGAGATACCGTGGCGAGATCCTGAGGACCATTGTTGTGCCATTCATCCGCCGCCATCACCTCATGTTTTAGCATGATAATGCACGGCCCCATGTTGCAAGGATCTGTACACAATTCCTGGAAGCTGAAAATGTCCCAGTTCTTCCATAGCCTGCATACTCAACAGACATGTCACCCATTGAGCACGTTTGGGTAGCTCTGGATCGACATGTACGACAGTGTGTTCCAGATCCCGCCAATATCCAGTAACTTTGCACAGCCATCGAAGAGGAGTGGGACAACATTCCACAGGTCACAGTCAACAGCCTGATCAACTATATGCGAAGTAGATGTGTTGCGCTGCATTAGGCAGATGATAGTCACACCAGATACTGACTGGTTTTCTGATCCAGGCCCTTACCTTTTTTGTAAGGTATCTGTAACCACCAGATTCCCGGTTGTGGTGTATTGAGAAATGTGTTAATGAGTTTAGATTTGAAATGGTGCAAATAGCCAATGGGATTTGTTTGCAGGGGTTGTTATTTGAATTAACAAATGACAATGGGGTTTCCGTTCTTGCATTGAAGTGATTGGATTACGAGACGCAAGGGCGGTTAGAGTTCAATGATGTATGGGAGAGTTGTGCTGAAGACACTGTAGAGAGTGGTCGGCTGTAATGTGTTAAGGAGAACATTAAATAAATATGTTCCGTTTATTATAAGCCCGCTTTGGAGTCTTCAGTAAAAGAACCCAGCATCTTAGGATGAAACACCAGTTATGCGAAATCCATAATGAATTTATTTCAATTGACAGATTTCTTTATAAGATATGTACCTTCGTAAAATCTTTGAAATTGTTGCATGTTGTGTTCATATTTTTGTTCAGTGTACCTGCTCTCTGAAAGAAGCACTCTTCTTTAAAAACACAGAATCCAGAGTCATTTGACAACTCTCTCCCAAACAATCTCATGTCTGCATCTGAGTTTTGGGGGCTTGTCTCCAATTGTTTGCCACGTATTAAGAATGATTGGAAGGCAGAGGAGGCATGGGGATGTCTCTGCTCTTCTTAGTGTCACAAAGTTGTCAACTGTTCAATGTGTGGTACTTAGAGATATGCATTCACAATGCACTCTTTGACATCTCTGCTTTGTGAGTTTAGCTGAAGCTCTGTTACCTTGACATTTCCTTCAAGCTCTGTGTGCCATGGATGCCGAGAGCCCAAACTTTTTGGATGTGAACAAGGTCAAGCCATTGTTGGATCTAACCAAAACTGAACCAGTGGAAGTGGAGTTTATTGTGGGTCGCATATTCATGCAAAGTGAAATCACAACCACAACCAGCAACAACAAATGGAAACCTGCTCAGTGTTCTTCTAAGATATGACGGGCCTTTGTCAGCAATGCCGACTATGCTGTTGGCACTGAAACATTGATTTGGGGCATCTACAGCAATGTTCGAATATTCATTCTCCACCCTGAATAAGATATTCAGTGAACACAGCATATTACATTAACGAAAAGCCCAGCTGGCATTTAAGAGGGACCTGGCAAGTAAATTTAGTCAGGAAGGAGAATGTAATCAAATGTATCATGAGGTTCAACACATCATCAAGGAGGCTGCAGCTCTTCTAAATGGTAAGCTACAACCTTTAAGGCCATGCCAGAATTATTAATTAATGGTTTTCCACTCATGTAAGCCTGGCAGATTTTTTAAATGTAATATGTAGTTACTTTAGGCCTTTCCTTTTAACTTCAATGCATTTTAGATTTATCTATGATTCTTAATGTCATTGCTTGCTTTTGCGGGTCTAAATGCTATTGATAGATATACAGCTTTGCGTTATTGTATGTGTTTAGGGACAATGACCGATGTAGCCTATTGGTTGTGCTCAGAGGTGAGCCCTGGCACAATGCTCCTGTTGTCCTGGCTGTCCACTTCGGTGGTGCTGAAATTGGCAGTGCATCCTTTCGTTGCGCTGACTGGCTGTAGCCTTCTATCCATGTCCCTGAATCAATGGTTACGGTGTGTGCTGTTTTAATGAGCGCATCTTGGGCTGCCAATCTTCATGGGGCTTCTCTTCGACATCGTGTACGTTCGTGTGTGCAAAATGTTGTTGTGTGCTGTATGGCTGCATTTCAGATAGGAATAACCCAAGGAGGCCGAGATGCAAAAATAATATAATTTAATGCATGCTTGAAAGAATACAAAAAGTGCAAGATACTATATAAAAACGCAATGGAGCATACGTGTCAACCTTATGCCATCATTAGTGCTGTACAAACAAATAAAAATGACACCTACTTAAGACACCTGCTGTGCATAACAGATGCAGGTAGATAGTTGATTAGAGACTGGCGAATAGAGAGTCAATGCATATTAACAAGCTATATATAGACTATCAAAAATGGACAATTCAAATGTCACATATAATTGGAAAGAGACAACAGTCTGGGCTACATAACAATATCAGAAGCAAATAAATTAAATACTCGAGTAGGCTAAAAAAGCTCAGAGCGGCAGGGGACGGAGGTAAAGTTGGTTTTTAGTGCTTCAACAACATTCATCAGACATTCAATAGACATTCGTCAAAAGCCATTTACAAATGTAAAAATCAATAACTAATTCACCGTTTGTCACAGAATCATCAAACTAGATATGATGTATTCTATAAATGGCTAGCATACTTTTACAACCTTTGTTTTGAGTAAACATTCTAGTTCTGATTTGATAGAAATACATAACATCTATAAAATGCAATTTAAAGCTGTAAAAATCAATAACGTTTTCACTGATTACGACAGAATCATCAAACTAGATAGGATTTATATGTATTTTTCTTTGCAATTCCGCCTAGAAGGCCAGCATCCTGGAGTCGCCTCTTCACTGTTGACATTGAGACTGATGTTTTGCGGGTACTATTTAATGAAGCTGCCAGTTGATGACTTGTGAGGCGTCCGTTTCTCAAACTAGACACTCAAATGTACTTGTCCTCTTGCTCAGTTGTGCAGACAACACTACAATAAACATACAAGGTCCACTTCCTCATTAAGCCCTTGGGGATGTAGAGTTTTTAAGTACAAGATCCATCGGGCTTCGCGCTGGAGAAGGCGCTCATCCAAATTGCGGCATCTGTGGCTTAAGAAAACAGTCAATGGCACAGAACTTATGATCAGTCACAGCATGATTAGCCTCATGAAAATGCCTGGCCACTGGTGATTTTAAGTAATTTATTCGGATGGCACTGCGATGCTCGTTGATGCGTAACCGTAGTTGTCTGCGCGTAATACCAGTGTTGCAAGCCGCATGGACAAGACCATACATTGTTAGATCCACAGTTAATGAATCTATTGATGGTGTATTATTTATTTGTCACGAAAGATCTGAAGTTGTTGGACTTTTTAGATGTTAAAATGTTCCCCCGCTGCTCTCTCAGCTTTTTAGTCTACTCGAGTAGTTCATATCTATTGCTTCTGATGTTGTTATATAGCCCAGACTGTTGTCTCTTTCCAATTATTTGTGACATTTAATTGTCAATTTATTTTTTATCCTATATATTCCTTGTTAATATGCATTGATTCCCTATTCGCCAGTCTCTAATCACGTATCTGCTTGCACATGTTGTGCACAGCAGGTTATGAAGGCATATAAGGTCCAAAACGTATGCTCCTTTCCTTTTATATATATATATATACATATATATATATATATAGCACCTTGCACTTTCACGTTTTGTGAAGTGTCATTTTAGTGTGCAGTGTTTTAAACTTTAACGGTAGGGAATGGCACTGTGCATAGTAAGTATAGTACAGTACCTGCGCTGGGAAAGCTGTTGTCCTGTCAACGTTGATATATGGACGGATTTGGGGGGATTGTGCTGCAATTTGGTAATTTGCTATCTGTGTGTGGGGCTTGTTTTGAGGTTTGTTGTAGTGGTAATTTTGTGGCCTGTATATGTATTTTTTTTATTGCAGTAGTAGTGGTCATTTTGTAGCCTAGGATCAAGAATGTGCAACAAATGAACGTTTACACCCCTGAATCAATCTTATTGACTGATACATGCTTACCTAACGCCGTCTCTTTGGAGTCCCCGACCAAGTCTTCCCCATGGTGCTTTTGTAAACACATGGCAGTAGCAGGTCATTTTATCATTCAGTTGCCGGAAAAGAGACACGATTGTTATATACAAACCCGAATATTATAAACACTTATCTTCAAGGATCAGAGACCAGGACAGCCCGCATAAAATTGCATTGTCATTAAATCTCCTGTGAATTTTCCGTTACATCTTGGTCATATTCATGTTTACTCTTATGCAATGCGTTGCATGGTTAAAACATGATAAACATGATGCATTTCTTATTATAAACAATCATGTTTGTAAGCTGGCTGTTGTTTAAAAAGTAATTTCACAAATATTGGTTCGATGGATGATCCACCAGGAGCAGTGCATGTTTATCTCATTAATGATCCCGTTTGAATAGCCATCTGGATAGARGGAACGTGCTCTGATAGCATCAAAACTGACAGCGAAGGGAACATTGAAACYCCAAAAGATGACGTACAACATTGATGAACCAATCTGATTCACACAGTAGCCTACGTCATACAACAAGACATGATCGATATTCCCTGCCATTTTGGAAACAGACATCGTCTGGTTTGTCAGTGTCGCACAAGCATGGAATCGATCATGATGTTACGTGGCTTCGTTGATTGTATCTCACAAAATAAATCACTTCGAGCTGTCCTATCTTGCATGGGGATCTGACATGTATAGCTGATCTCGATGCATCATACAAACCATCACCTCAACAGTTCATGGAACAGTCAGCTAATGTATTGTGTTTAGTTGTGTCCACTTCATTTATTTAGCTTTGTACTTAAAGATTAAACATGTACATCCTAACTGGACACTGAAACGATGTTATTTATCTACCACAAACCTCTGTTCACATATACTTGATAAAGCAAGTTTGCCATGAAAACAGGATAAGATATTTTGGAGATGTCGAGATAAGTTATTTAGTAAGAGATATTTAAGACTATTTTATATACAATGGTGTGAGATTTAATCTTACAAATATTATGAAAATGTTGAACCATGTTTAGTCATTTTCGCTTTCATTTGATGTTCACATACTCTAACAAAACCATACAAAGGAGACCGACTGCTTTCACCAGAATAGTTCGCCCCATGTTCTCACTTATCCACTGGTTTTGTTTTCATGCGGTACTCGTGGATCGATTTCGGTGATCGTTATCACAGTATGAAAATCCACCTCTTTAGAATCGCAGTGAGATACATTAGTGGATCCTACATGCAAATTAAAGCTAAAACACTGCGTTAAATGCACTTAGACCTAGCTCATTTTGCTTTTCTATGTTGACTGTTAGATTTGTTTGGGGTTAATTGAACCATCTACAATAACCTTTGTGCGAATGCAAACATAGGTGTTTACCAAATTACGAATGCCATTAAGGGTGACTGTTTGTTTCATTTGTATTTCTAATCAAATCTATTCTGTGACATAGGCTATGGCAGGTTTTAATGAAATACCTTTCAACCATAATGTGCGTCATCATCACTTTTTACACACTTACTTTGAAGCAAATATTGTCAGGTGTGTTTTTTGTTTGTGTGGGAGATAGAGAAACAAGTACGTACATGTGTGCAGTAGGCCTATGTGTGGTTTGATTCCTAATGAGTTTTTGAGTCCACTCACCAGGATATCTTCCTGAATGAACAAACTGACAGAGTTGTCTGGTTGTCAGAAATCTGGCTGATGAATGGTGGGAACCCTTTATCATAAAAGGTCCAAACTGAGACAGCTGCCACACTGGAGAAGATAACAGGTCTTAGCAGTAGTGTGTGAGTGTTGATCCCACTATCCTAAGGCTTTTAGTCCACCAGTCTTCCAATAGGAGTTTGTGGGAGTGGAAAAGAGTTTGTTGAGATTTCTTAAGTGTCATTGGTTCAGGATGGAGAGCCATGATAAGATCCTCATTTTCTTTTTAAAAATGATGGCCTGTGCAGGATACTTTCCAAAATGTCTCATATAAATGGACCATGGTATAGTAAAATAGGAGCCAACTCTTATTTCTTACTTATTTTGTCACAACTAACTTAAGTACATCATTAGGCTATTTTATTGGAATTCATCTTACCTCCTGTGTCTACCCATCACCTCCCTTGGCCGTGGGACACAGTGCCCTCTGACACTGTTTGAAGTAGCCTACCTCTGCTGTGAATATACCCGACCCACTCTCCTGGATCAAATGAGGAAAACAGATATAGTCTACATTTACTGGCATTCTAGATGTATTGTAGCCTACATCATAAAGTAGACTACTTTCTGCACATGTAGTTTTCAGCTCCAAAACTAAATAGTTCATATTTTATAATTGATATATTAATAAATTGCATATTTGAAATCAMTGTATTTTCTACCCTGAATATGCATTTTAATGCTGACATAATTTCATAAATCAGATGTGCAAAACACTGAGGCTAACAATAGTTACAATAACTAAATTGCAATAAATATGATTTCAAACACTGACAGTATGTTGGGCATAGGCCCTTTTTTACACAAGTTAATTTCACTGCGTATATATCACCTTAACCAGCTCAATGCTTGAATGTTCAAATTCATGTCATGAGAACATTCCTGAATCACAATGACTATCTGTGTTCAAAAAATATGCAATGAGGTTTCTTTATAACACTGTCAGTGTCAGTATTTACATATTTGTACACAGCTCCCCGTCTATATTCCTTTTCAGTGACAGAAAAACGTATAAACATAGATGTGCTGTAACAATTTGCAGATGTAGCTAGATCTTAGAGTCATAGCAGCGGGAAGATGTTTGGGGGTGGGGGTGCTGCGATTTTTATTTTGCCTGCGCTATAGACTGCTAAACTCAGCAAAAAAAGAAGTGTCCCTTTTTCAGGACCCTGTCTTTCAAAGATAATTCGTAAAAATCCAAATAACTTCACAGATCTTCATTGTAAAGGTTTTAAACACTGTTTCCCATGCTTGTCGAATGAACCATAAACAATTAATGTACATGCACCTGTGGAACGGTCCTTAAGACACTAACAGCTTACAGACGGTAGGCAATTAAGGTCACAGTTATGAAAACTTAGGACACTAAAGAGGCCTTTCTACTGACTCTGAAAGACACCAAAAGAAAGATGCCCAGGGTCCCTGCTCATGTTTGTGAACATGCCTTAGGCTTGCTGCAAGGAGGTATGAGGACTGCAGATGTGGCCAGGGCAATAAATTGCAATGTCTGTACTGTGAGACCTTTTAAGACAGCGCTACAGGGATATAGGATTCGCGTTTATCGTCGAAGGAATGAGCGTTCCCCCGATGCCTGTACTCTGGAGCAGGATCGAGGTGGAGGGTCCGTCATGGTCTGGGGCGGTGTGTCACAGCATCATCGGACTGAGCTTGTTGTCATTGCAGACAATCTCAACGCTGTGTGTTACAGGGAAGACATCCTCCCTCATGTGGTACCTTTCCTGCAGGCTCATCCTGACATGACCCTCCAGCATGACAATGCCACCAGCCATACTACTCGTTCTGTGCGTGATTTCCTGCAAGACAGGAATGTCAGTGTTTTGCCATGGCCAGCCCGGATCTCATTCCCATTGAGCACGTCTGGGACCTGTTGGATCGGAGGGTGAGGGCTAGGGTCATTCCCCACAGAAATGTCCAGGAACTTGCAGGTGCCATGGTGGAAGAGTGGGGTAACATCTTACTACAGCAAGAACTGGCAAATCTGGTGCAGGAGGAGGAAATGCACCGCAGTACTTAATGCAGCTGGTGGCCACATCAGATACTGACTGTTACTTTTGATTTTGACCCCCCCCCCCCTTTGTTCAGGGACACATTATTCCATTTATGTTAGTCACATGTCTCAGTTGTTGAATATTGTTATGTTCATACAAATATTTACACATGTTACGTTTGCTGCAAATAACCGCAGTTGACAGTGAGAGGACGGTTATTTTTTTAGCTGAGTTTATATCGGTCTCCTAATACAGGCCTAGTAAAGGCCTGTATTAGTTTAAAATATATATATTTTTTAAATGCCTGCACTACAGACAGCTATTTTGGGCCTTTAATACAGGGATATTAAAGGCCCAGTGCACTACGTTTGTGAATTTTTTTTTATAAAATCGAAATAAAAATTGGCTAAAAATTGGCTAATACAGGACTCGTAAAAGGCCCAGTGTGTGTGAATTTTCTATTCTCAAAATTATTCAAAAGGTATTCTGATTTTTCAGGGGGTGCTGCAGCACCACTACTTCCCGCAGCTATGCTTAGTGAGCTGAATATTTAATATATGCTCTTTACATCTATATACACCAAGCTCTATCAGCATTAATCACTGTGTTTGCTAAGGATGGAGAAAAAGTGCGACACCAATCACCCCTGAGCCAGACTGAGCTCTGGTCAACTT
The DNA here is from genome assembly GCF_002910315.2 of Salvelinus sp. IW2-2015. Taxonomy (NCBI): domain Eukaryota; kingdom Metazoa; phylum Chordata; class Actinopteri; order Salmoniformes; family Salmonidae; genus Salvelinus; species Salvelinus sp. IW2-2015. Next base: position 14,167,634 of record NC_036851.1, on the reverse strand, counting down.
GTTTCATCTGGAGTTAGAAAGGCTCTTGGAACTGTACCGCGAGCTAACCACAGTGGCGTCCTCTTGTATGGAGTCATTCATGTCCGACTGGCTAACACACACCAAAGCCATACGTATCTTGGGGCGCTTCCCACTGAAGAGCAGGTAGATGCAGGGGTTTGCACAGCTGTTCAGACTCGCCAGGAGCATCAGGATGGTGAAAGTTGCAGCTGAAATATATATCAAAAGATATAACACACAAAATATTATCTAAAGCGTCCTCATGTATTTCTATTCCTTAATACATATAGGAGGTGGCGCCAAAATGCCAAGTACATAAGCTATAGTAAACATACATTACAAGTAAAGTTGTAATCCAGGCATTAAAACGTGTGACAAAGGAGGGATTTCTTAGATATACAGTTTGAACAGCTCTTACTCTCAGTGGGTGCTTGGACATCCCAGACGGACCACAGCTGGGCAGTGAAGAAAGGAGTCCAACAGATAATGTAGGCAAGAACAATGACCAAAGTCATCTTCACGGTCTTGATCCTGGCTTTGGACACCCCAGCAACGCTACTTGCCCTGGAGGGCAGCGGCTTGGCGAGAAATGTCGATACTTGATGAGTTTTCATGTGAAAGTTGATTTGAACAGCTCGGCAAATACGCACCTGGCACACGATAACAGTTAAGATGGGCAAGACAAATATCACTAGAGTGGTCCAGGTCACGTAAGCTTTTAGCCCCCACGGTTTGATGAAGTCAGCCCAGCAGTCATAGACACCAGGCGCGATTTGAACTCGGGAGAAGATGAACACTTGAGGGAGACTCCCGATGAGGGATACAGACCAAGCAACGCACACAGGCAAGTTCCAGCGCGCTCTCCGCCTCTGGAAAGTAACCATTGGGTTACAGATTGCTTGGTAGCGATCAATGGTCATCACTACAATCATGTAAGTGGAGGCAAACATGCCAACGACCTGCAGATATTTCACCAGGCGGCACAAAACGTCAGGACCGAAGAATCTGTCCGTTACATCCCACATCAGCTGCGGACAAACTTGGAAAAATGTGACAACCAGGTCTGCCAGGCAAAGGTGAAAAACAAAGACGCGCATCCTCGAGAGCTGCTTCCTCCGCTTCCACAGCACAAATAGCAGTCCAAAATTTAAGATTGCTCCACTGAAAAATATTATGCTTAAAAGGGCTATTTCAACTCGAGCCAAGCGCTCATCCCGGGGCAAATTCTCTGCCAATTCCGTTTCCAAACTTATATTACTAATATTTGGACTAAAGAAAGTCATAATTTGAAGCAAAATGTCACAGTTTTACTGATAAAAACGAAAACAATTTGGCACCTATGCCAATGTCCACCTACGGCTACAGGTAAAACATTGGCTAGTACAGCAAACATGAACCAAACTCTTGCCAAAATGTATGCAACTGAAATACACGTTTATGTAAATGTGCAATTGTTGAAAGTGTAGATGTAGAAAGCGTAGACGCGGGAAAACTTTGGAGACGGAAAGCACCACCACTGCGAATGAAGAGGAGCGGCGGCGGTGGCAAAGGATTTATATCTATGGATGTGCCCCAGAAGGGAGGGGCTACCCTTCTGCACCTTTACAATAACCAAACGACGCCTTCTATACATTCACATTTGAGTCATTTAGCAGACGCTCTTATGCAGAACGACTAACAGAAGTGAGTGCATAGATTTACATACCTTTTTTTCGTACTGGTCCCCCGTGGGAATCAAACTCACACCCTGGCGTGGCAAGCGCCATGCTCTATCAACTCAGCCATAAAAAATATATAATGCAACACATCTTAAAATAATATAGGCTACCAGCACTAAGGATTCACTGCAAAAATGCAGAAAAAGGCACSCATTAGTGTTCAAAAATTATTATGATGACTCATTTACTTGTGTAGGCTACACAGTAAATTGCATAGGGAGGTAAACTAAGAATTAAGAATAACATTTGTTCTTGTCAAACTTGGGATTTATTCTTGTCACTAAAGTAACATCCTTTAGCTTGTAACTTTTTATTATACACCTGCTTTATCCATAAAAAATAGTGATTCCTCGAAACCAGGACAAAGAAATGTTATTATTTTGGGGATTTGTATTCAGAACCCTTTACTTTTCCCACATTTTGTTACGTTAGAGCTTTACTCTAAAATTGATTAAATTCATGTTTTTCCTCAATCTCCACACAATACCCAATAATGACAAAGCGAAAACAGGTTTTTAGAAATGTTTGCAAATTTATTAAAACTAAAAAACAGAAATACCTTATTTACATAAGTATTCAGACCCTTCCCTATGAGACTGGAAATTGAGCTCAGATGCATCTTATTTCCATTGATCATCCTTGATGTTTCACCTGTGGTAAATTCAACTGATTGCACTGATGCACTGTCAACTGGTCCCACAGTTGACAGTGCATGTCAGAGCCAAAACCAAGCCATGAGGTCGAAGGAATTGTCCGTAGAGACAGGATTGTGTCGAGGCACAGATCTGGGGAAATGTACCAAAACATTTCTGCAGTATTGAAGGTCCCCAAGAACACAGTGGCCTCCATCATTCTTATATGGAAGAAGTTTGGAACCACCAAGACTCTTCCTTGAGCTGGCCGCCCGACCAAACTGAGCAATCGGGGGAGAAGGGCCTTGGTCAGAGAGGTGACCAACAACCCGATGATCACTCTGACTGAGCTCCAGAGTTCCTCTGCGGAGATGGGAGAACTTTCCAGAAGGACAACCATCTCTACAGCACTCCACCAATCAGGCCTTTATGGTAGAGTGGCCATACGGAAGACACTCCTCAGTAAAAGGCACATGACAGCCCGCTTGGAGTTTGCCAAAAGGCACCTAATGAACTCTCAGACCATGAGAAACAAGATTCTCTGGTGTGATGAATCCAAGACTGAACTCTTTGGCCTGAATGCCAAGCGTCACGTCTGGAGGAAACCTGGCATCATTCCTACGGGGAAGCATGGTGGTGGCAGCATCATTCTGTGGGGATGTTTTTCAGCAGCAAGGACTGGGAGACTAGTCAGGATCGAGGGAAAGATGAACGGAGCAAAGTACAGAGAAATCCTTGATGAAAACCTACTCCAAAGCTCTCAGGACCTCAGACTGGGGTGAAGGTTCACCTTCCAAGAGGACAACCACCCTAAGCACACAGCTTAGGGTGGTTGACAACACATGAGCGGCTTCAGAACAAGTCTCTGAATATCCTTGAGTGGCCCAGCCAGAGCCCGGACATGAACCCGATCGAACAACTCTGAGACCTGAAAATAGCTGTGCATCGACACTCCCCATCCAACCTGACAGAGCTTGAGGATCTGCAGACAAGAAATGGGAGAAACTCCCCAAATACAGGTRTGCCAAGCTTGTAGCATCATACCTAAGAAGACTCAAGGTTGTGATCACTGCCAAAGGTGCTTCAACAAAGTACTGAGTAAAGGGTCTGAATATTTACGTAAATGTTATAACATTTCCAAAAATGTAAAACACACACACACACACACACACACACACACACACACACACACACACACACACACACACACACACACACACACACACACACACACACACAACACACACACACACACACATACATACATACATACATACATACATGACTTTTGTAGCTAAAAGCATAATTTATAAATAATTAAAATGTTGTCATATGTATGAAATTTGATTTGGCATTAGCCAGTGGCGATTATAGCATGGAAATCTTGGTGGGGTAAAAAAAACAAAAAAACGAATTGCACTATAACGGTGACAAACGGTGTTCACAAACTGTTAGGGCCTACATAAAGCTGTCCCAACATCAGAGTCCCAACACAGCCACTGCTACACCTGTCTATCAGCGGAGCCTTGGCTATCAGCGGAGCCTTGTCTGGCAGCGAAACAGTTAATTCAGCCTCATTTACTGCCTTTTAAAAACATAGCTGATATGGCTGACTTGCTTAAACAAATGTAGTTTCTACTGACAATTGAGATGTACAGTACAAACTATTGCATAAGGGGACGACAAGTGGATAAGAGGCAATCCGTAATTTCGATTAAGACATTAATGAGCAAGCTAGGACGGACGTAGTCAATATAACAATTTGTTCAGCACTTTTGAAATGTACAGCAACAGAATTCAGAACATGGGCCGTTCTTAGGGTGTTCTCCCTGTACACCAAGTCAGAACAGTAGGATAAATAAAGGGGGCATATAAGCAGACAATGAAAGCTCTTATAATATTCAATGATTACATTTCTCAAAAACAGGTTATAGGCTACATGTGCACCACCAAGTCAGAACAGTAGGTGAAATTAAGAGGTGAAAATAGACCAAATTATTAGGGTGAGGCACATGGGCAACTAACAGCTTACTACACAACATACACTTGGTATTACTTTCTTAGTTACAGTATACATATCTCCCTGGCATATTACATCATTTATTCAGCAACATACGAGACAATTTTGGACTCACCTTGTTGTGCTGTGCTCACTTGAACAGGAAGGTGGTGAAGAGAAGGTCCTTCGTGGGAAAATTTCATCAAACTGTCATCAAAGTCTGGTATTCTCTGGATTTATGGCTGTTTCTTATACACATCTAGATGTGTATAAGAGACAGCTCCAATCCTCAGGGGCCTTATTGGTGTCACACTTAACACTCCTGACTCCAATAATTAACTAATCATGATCTTCATAAAAAAATGCAATTAGTTTAAATCAGGTGTGTTTGGTAGGGATGGGGAAAAGCATGACACCAATCATGCCCCCAAGGACTGGAATTGCCCAGGCCTATTCTAGAAAGATGCCCGAGTTCCGAATTTACAATTCCTAGTTGGATGAAAGTTCAAAATGTATTTTCCCAGTCGTAGCTCGTTTTTCCCGAGGTCCCAGTTGTCTTGAACTCACTAAAGTCTGATTTCGCAGTTCCGAGTTAAGTTGTTTTGATCATGCTTCATTGACAGCATGGCCAATGTTGAATGTATATCATTCTAAACTAGGAAAAGAGACCCTTAATCTTAGACTTAGGACCACACAGCCACTCCACTGAATAGCAGGCTAATGATTGCTTTGCAATGCTTGCAGTTTGCCACTGATTCCTTCCAAACCACTCATTGTTGAATTTAGCAATTTTTAACATTACGCAATTTTTTACTTTTTAACATAAACATTGTGTAATGTTTATGTCCAATGGCCAATGAGCACCGATTTGTTTCATCTATAATTTCTCTTCATTATTTCGCTTCATACAGTTGAAGTCGGAAGTTTACATACACCTTAGCCAAATACGTTTAAACTCAGTTTTTCACAATTCCTGACATTTAATCCTAGTAAAACTTCCCTGTTTAGGTCAGTTAGGATCACCACTTTATTTTAAGAATGTGAAATGTCATAATAATAGTAGAGAGAATAATTTCTTTCAGCTTTTATTTCTTTCATCACATTCCCAGTGGGTCAGAAGTTTACATACACTCAATTGATATTTGGTAGCATTGCCTTGAAATTGTTTAACTTGGGTCAAACATTTCAGGTAGCCTTTCACAAGCTTCCCTCAATAAGTTGGGTGAATTTTGGCCCATTCCTCCTGACAGAGCTGGTGTAACTGAGTCAGGTTTTGTAGGCCTCCTTGCTCGCACACGCTTTTTCAGTTCTGTCCACAAATTTTCTATAGGATTGAGGTCAGAGCTTTGTGATGGCCACTCCAATACCTTKACTTTGTTGTCCTTAAGCCATTTTGCCACAACTTTGGAAGTATGCTTGAGGTCATTGTCCATTTGGAAGACTMATTTGCGACCAAGCTTTAACTTCCTGACTGATGTCTTGAGATGTTGCTTCAATATATCCACATAATTTTCCTCCCCCATGATGCCATCTATTTTGTGAAGTGCACCAGCCCATCCTGCAGCAAAGCACCACCACAACATGATGCTGCTACCCCTGTGCTTCACAGTTTAGATGGTGTTCTTCGGTTTGCAAGCCTCCCCCTTTTTCCTCCAAACATAACAATGGTCATTATGGCCAAACAGTTCTATTTTTGTRTCATCAGACAAGAGGACATTTCTCCAAAAAGTACGATCTTTGTCCCCATGTGCAGTTGCAAACCGTAGTCTGGCTTTTTTATGGCAGTTTTGAAGCAGTGGCTTCTTACTTGCTGAGCGGCCTTTCATGTTATGTCAATATAGGACTCGTTTTACTGTGGATATAGATACTTTTGTACCTGTTTCCTCCAGCATCTTCACAAGGTCCTTTGCTGTTGTTCTGGGATTGATTTGCACTTTTCACACCAAAGTACGYTCACCTCTAGGAGACAGAACGCGTCTCCTTCCTGAGCGGTATGACGGCTGCGTCGTCCCATGGTGTTTATACTTGCATACTATTGTTTGCAAAGATGAACGTGGTACCTTCAGGCATTTGAAAATTCCTCCCAAGGATGAACCAGACTTGTGCAGGTCTACATTTTTTTTTCTGAGCTCTTGGCTGATTTCTTTTGATTTTCCCATGATGTCAAGCAAAGAGTTACTGCGTTTGAAGGTAGGCCTTGAAATACATCCACCTCCTGTTGACTCAGATGTCAATTAGCCTATCAGAAGCTTCTAAAGGCATGACATAATTTTCCAAGCTGTTTAAAGGCACAGTCAACTTTGTGTATGTAAACTTSTGGCCCACTGGAATTGTGATACAGTGAATTATAAGTGAAATAATCTGTCTGTAAACAATTGTTGGAAAATTACCTGTGTCATGCACAAGATGTCCTAACCGACTTGCYWRWWMKCTAGTTTGTTAACAAGAAATGTGTGGAGTGGTTGAAAAACAAGTTTTAATGACTCCCACCTAAGTGTATGTAAACTTCCAATTTCAACTGTATGACAAGGATTAAAAAGGATTTGCAAGTAGATTGTCAACTTGATTCATGATGACTGCTAGCTAAGTTTTTGAAAGTATGATGTTGACATGCCCAATCAAAGCTACTGTAGATATGTGATTTGACGTAATTTTATCTGTGGCCAATGACCTTGAGCCTTCTTAGATGGCCACTTCTAATATAACTCTATGGCAGCACTCAAGGGGCTTGAATTTTCTAGCTCTACCCTTAAACTTGGCKGAGAGGTAGTGTTCCCATGAGTGACAGAACACTGAGCCAATCAAGGCGCAAYGCACTGTATTTTCTGCTGGCTTGCCCCACCACCACAGAAAGCACTGAGCTAGGCTGAAACACCTGCATTTTGGAACTGCCTTACTCAAGAAAACAAAAAAGAGACCATGTTTGTATGCGACTTTATTAACACAATGATATATATTTTTTGTTTGACGGATATGTGACATGTATTAATGTCAAAATAACATGCAAAACCGGAAATCCCTGAATGACAGGTTGCCACTGGACTTACCGAGGCCTCATTTAAGACTCCATAATGTTCCATCTGTAGGCAGTGCTTAATTTGAGGACAGGATCCGGCACCTATCAGATTTGACTTTGTTTGTTCCGGCACCTATTTGCCCGGATCTGGTACCTCTCGCGGCATGATTTATTAATTGTTTAACTGTTCGCACTACAGACATTCTAATAAAAGCAATCAGCGTTAAATCAAGTTGCCTCCTTGTTATTTCTCCTGCCCCCCAGAAAGACCATCATGTAAAAGCGTGGTGATCCTTCTGTGTAATCATCCTATACTGTCACACTGATTCCAGACCTGCTCTCTTATTTGTACATAGAGGTTATGGGGAGTGGTGGTCAGCTAGTGAAGAGGTCCCTACGTAATCACGTCACCTAGGCTAGTCATCTCTACTGAATTTGAATCATGGGAAAGTTTTTTTTTAAATGGATAAGAAAAGGCAATCGATTTTGATGACATTTTTCAAGTCCAAAAACCTAGAGAAAGATGGTGAATCAAACCCGGAACGAGCCAGAGAACTGTCAGTGCCAGAGGAGAGGAGTACGGGGCAAACTGWTCCTGATGGCGATGCTATAGCTAGCAGCGATACTAATCCCGCCAGTGTATTACCACTGGCACCTCCACTGGCTAGTAAGCCTACTAGCGAGTCAGACTCAGAGGGAGACGGGAAGCTGGGGGGCATTGCATTCACCGACAAAGTGCTCTGAGCAGGTGCAATTTGCAGTTCAACAACAAACAAACGTATAACCCCTGGCTTGTCAAGCAGAATTCAAAGTTGGGTTGTACAACATGCAAAAAGGTAGGGAGTTTGGGTCTAGAAACGACTGGAGGGATTAAAGTAGCAAAAGAGTGGGTGGAATGTACAGTTATTTAACATCCCATGCCATAGACGTAAACAAACAACAAAAAGACTCCAGGAAATGTTTTTTTCAACATGCCCGAACCAAGGCACATTTGGTGGCAGCAAGCCTTTTAGACAAGGTTAAAGAGGACACCCATGTTATAGTTAACACTCAAAATKAAAAAAATAGACTCTACAGCCACAGTCTTCCGAACAGCCTTAGGAGGCTAAACGTCACAGTCACATGGCTTTGAGCAAGAAATTTACTCTCATGAGTTAAATGGACTTGACATGGTGAGAGTCAATGTGGGAGGTTTTGGAAACTAAGGTAGGATTTTTTCTTTACAAACTTGTTCTGTACTGTGAAGGTAATCTGAATATGTGCTTCATATTATCACATAGGCAGGATGCCAATATATTCTCATGTGTGTGTTCTGCTGCAGCCTACAATGATTTATTTTATTTGAAGTTCTATTCCGATATTGTGATTTGTTCTGCTGCTACATTGAGGTCTTAAAAATATATGAAATGTGTGTCTCGTAAGCCCCACAGCTGAGTATGTGTGCATATGCATATGGCATTTTTCCCCCAGTGTCGTCTAAAAATTATGCTGTACATTCATGTCTAGAAAATCAGACTAAGAAATTCGGACTTGTGTAAGCCCCGCAAATATACTAAAGTATGTGTGCATACTGCAGTAACGTCTAAAATGCTTTGAATTAAATCAGCACCTTGTAGAGTGCTGTCCGTTTCCCTACCATGGATAGCCTACTTGGCTGTTTACTCTGTCTGCCACGCTGCTACGTTGTTTCACAAAATGTTTTTCTCATTGTGTTCTGGTACCTCAGAGCCCCCCAGGATAACCCCCCTCTTCGCGYGCTCACTATGTGTTCCGGGACCTCCCGATTTTACAAATGAAGCACTGTCTGTAGGTGCTACAAAGCAAACATTGGCGTCATCWGAAACTTTACCGCTTGCTCTGTAATATCAGTAGCATTTTGATTTCATTAACACATTTCTTACATTAATTTATGAATATTGAAAATATACATTTGTTTTTTATTTGACAATTTTTTATATATAATGTAGACCATAATATACTCTGCAGGCAATTCAAAGTCCCAAAGTGGGATCTCTGCTACTTCTAGAGTTATAATCCCATTTGTAAGCATTAAAAGCAGAGTGTGTGAAAATGGATTCAAAATGGTTGCGTTTGCTGGTAATTTGCAGGATGTGCAATGATGCAAGTAAAAGGTAATCCAGTGATTGGATTGGTTACATTGCCTACTATGCCAATTTCTCTGTATATAATTTATCATAACTCTAACAGTATCAGAGATCTCACTCTGGGACTTTGTTATTCCATAACCCTTGGTAAAGCYAAAATGCAAAAAATATGCCAACTTTGATTCATTATTTCTCATTTTTGCTTTTAGATACAAATGTCAAATATATGTCAACAATTCTTCCTAAATCATGGTATTTTTTGTCCTGGTTTCATGAGGAATCACCCAAAACCTTCATTAAATAGCCTAAATATTTCATCGGAGAAACCACACTATACACAAGCTGCTTTCACCCTCAAGCCATTTGATGAGTCAKTCTCAAAACAAAATGGAAAATTCCTGGATTAACGTTTTTTTTTTCACCCCACAAAGACCGCCTTTCTGAGATATGATTATGGGACATTTAAACAAATCCCACATTACTCATTAGACTTTCATTGCTCTAATCTCACCAAGCACCATTGAGAATTGGCAAACTATCCAGTTTTCAGTTAATCTTATTGACTGAATCCAAACTAAACACCAGATTGCCCAATCTCAAAGGCATTTCAGGGCAGGCAATATACAAATGGTTCCAGTATCTATACWGCCACAGATGCTGAGAGATTGCAGTGGTTCTGGTTGATCACAAACGTACATTTTTTTCATAGACAGCTGTTCAGCTGAGAGCACAATATCCAAACTCTATGTGCTGCACTGGGATACATTTTTTCATTTCAACATTGTAAGGAAATGTAGGGTTTCTCTCTCATTCTCATATCCAACACTCAAAGGTGTGTGTGGGGGTAACGCCTGATGGTTGCAGACGTTTACAGTTCTGTGATCCAGTGCAATCAACAGATTTCAGTCAGCAGAAGGGCCGTGCACACACACTCACCCCCTTCCTGTACTGCACACACTGGGGATCATGTCTTGTTGACATGACTAAGCAGCTCGGCTTTGTTCATCTCTTTTTTCAACATGTCTCGTAGGTTCTGTAGAATAGTGCCGATCTCCTTGCCAGAGGTGATGCCCATCTTCCTCAAGTCGTGCCTACTCGCGGTGAAGCGAAGAATGGACCATCTGCTCATCTCTGCCAGTAACTTGTCCTCGCCCTGGTACCTAAGCAGCTGACACACTTTACTTTGAGCATCCACCTCTCAACTCTGCAAACAATATACATAAAATGATCTACTAGACCATGTGCTGCTGTCAGGTTAGGCCATCCATGGCAAACTCAGTTCCAAAAGGACACCATCTTGACAGTCATAAAATTATAAATACAGTTAGTATCATTACATCAACTCATTTTGTTATGCAATGGCTGTGCTTACATCTATGATATAGTCAGTGTAGGGCTTCATGCTGTCTGGATCATCCTGCGATTTATGGAGGTCTCGTCTGTGTTTGACCAGGAAGTCATGGCTTGGGAGAATGGTCCTTCCAAGTGCTGCCAGACCCGCTTCATCTCCTCCGTCGCCCTCTGCAGGTAAACCTGGGAATAAAAGCATAACTCTTACACAACTATAATTATGGGACTATCTATAAAAACAATCTATGCTCTAGCTGAGAACATTTCTAGTGATCTGTCACCATGACGACCTAAACATAGTGCTTTGAGGTTTGCTTTACGTAATTGTTTGCATGACTTCTACATGCATACTTTAGGGTTTAGTTTGGATTTAGTCAGTAAGACTAATTGTAAACTGGATAGATTGCCAATTCTCAATGGTGCTTGGTGAGATTAGAGCAATGAAAGGCTAATGAGTAATGTGGGATTGGTTTAACTGTTCCATAATGATATCTCAGAAAGGTGGTCTTCTTTGACCAATGTATGGGGAGAAAAAAAAAGTGAATCCAGAAATTTTCTATTTTGTTTTGAGAATGACTCATCAAATGGCTTTAGGGTGAAAGCAGCTTGTGTCGCGTGGTTTCTCCGATTGAACATTTAGGCTATTTAATAGTGCTGAGCGAATAACCCAAATTTAAAGGGGGGTTTTGGTTATTAAACAACTAATTGACCGAAGTTGGTTCAATTACTTGAATTGCATTTAGTTCATTTTTTTTGTTGTAAACCCAACGTGCCGTTTCTCTAGAGAAATTAAATCTTTCACAAGAGAAATCAAGTCCAACTTTGTGGGGCGCTGGGCTGAAAGGAGTTGTCATTAAGCAAATATTCAACCTAGTTCAGCGCAGAAACGTGGTAATGAACAAAGATGACCATAATCCATTGCACCTGTTGTTTCCAGTTTCGACAAAGATGGATACAATTTTACACCTGCCTTATTAGATACACACAGACCACATGAGAGAGGAATGTACACAACACAATGATAAGAGCAAGGGATAGAGACTGTTTATGAAAGTATGCCTTATCTACTTTGAAGAACTGGTAAAATTGTTTGTAAAACAGCTCTGCAGCATGCATAGGAAGGCTAGCCTAGCTAAATTGGATGACTAAAGACAGTACAGTATGTGGAGCACAGAGATAACATTGTCTATCTGGCTGCTACTGCCTGAGCAGAGAGAAGATGACTTTAAGGAATTAAAAATAATAAAGTCAAATAAAGACTAGGTAATATACACAACTGAAATATTGTATTATTTCATAGTAGTTTCCTATTTTATATTGATATCTACCCAATGTGGACCTGACAGAGACCATGGAATATTTTCAATGTTTTGGTAATTGAATGTTCACTATTTTTGTCATAATGTCATAATGCATTTAATGTGTATATATWTTTTTTTAAGTTCCAGAAATCGAAAATAATCTAACCGAAACAACCTCAAAAGGCACTAATTACTCAGCACTACTATAATGGTTTTGGGTGATTGCTCACAAAAGCAGGACATAGAAAGGCCAGGCTTTTTTGGAACTTCAAATACATTTAATCCATAAAATGGTCCTTTGGAGTAAGGATTGTTGATATATTTGACATCTCCCCATACCATAGTTCCTAGGAAACAGGGCTTTCTACCTCACCTATGGAATGAGCCAGGGCCAGCTCATACATGACCTCTAGTGAGTGAGCAGCATGGGTGTCTAACACCATCTTCTTCAGCTCAATCCAGATGCGCTCCCCTGATATGGCTGCTAGACCACGGGCGTTCTCCCTGATAGCCTCCAGGGGTGCGGGGTCATGTTCCCCTGCCTTGACTGACAATGACCATAAAACCTGGGGGCAGACCGGGAGATATTGACAAGGACAAGAACGCCATACAGAAACCCTCACATACTAAAGTTGAATTTGTTAATTGCCATAGCCAAGTCCAACATTAACACCCGTCCCATTTACACCACAGAGATCTCTGGATTACCTGAAGTATCGTAATATTCAAATCAAATCAAATTTATTGGTCACATACATGTGTTTAGCAGATGTTATTGCGAGTGTAGCGAAATGCTTGTGCTTCTAGGTCCGACAGTGCAGTAATATCTAACAGGTAAGAATACATGTAAATCTAAGTAAGGAATGGATTAAGAATATACACATATATCAGAGCGGCATTGGACTAAGATACAGTGGCATAGTATAGAATACAGTTTATACATATGAGATGAGTAATGCAAGATACGGAGACATTATTAAAGTGGCTAGTGTTTCATTTCCTTAAAGTGGCCAGTGATTCCTAATCTATGTCTATAGGCAGCAGCCTCTGATGTGCTGGAGATGGCTGTTTAAGTCAGTGGTGTAGTATAGAATAAAATACAGTATATACAGTTGAAGTCAGAAGTTTACATACACCTTAGCCAAATACATTTAAACTTAGTTTTTCACAATTCCTGACATTTAATCCTGGTAAAAATTCTCTATTTTAGGTCAGTTAGGATCACCACTTTATTTAGTATTTTATATTTCAGCTTTTATTTCTTTCATCACATTCCCAGTGGGTCAGAAGTTTACATACACTCAATTAGTACTTGCTAGCACTGCCTTTATATTGTTTAACTTGGGTCAAACGTTTCGGGTAGCCTTTCACAAGCTTCCCACAATAAGTTGGGTGAATTTTGGCTCATTCCTCCTGACAGAGCTGGTGTAACTGAGTCAGGTTTGTAGGCCTCCTTGCTCGCACACGCTTTTTCAGTTCTGCCCACAAATGTTATATAGGATTGAGGTCAGAGCTTTGTGATGGCCACTCCAATACCTTGACTTTGTTGTCCTTAAGCCATTTTGCCACAACTTCGAAGAATGCTTGGGGTCATTGTCCATTTGGAAGACCAATTTGCAACCAAGCTTTAACTTCCTGACTGATGTCTTGAGATGTTGCTTCAATATATCCACATAATTTTCCTTTCCTCATGATGCCATCTATTTTGTGAAGTGCACCAGCCCCTCCTGCAGCAAAGCACCACCACAACATGATGCTGCCACCCCCGTGCTTCACGGTTGGGATGGTGTTCTTCGGCTTGCAAGCATCCCCCTTTTCCCCCAAACATAACGATGGTCATTATGGCCAAACAGTTCTAATTTTGTTTCATCACACCAGAGGACATTTCTCCAAAAAGTACGATCTTTGTCCCCATGTGCAGTTGTAAACCGTAGTCTGGCTTTTTTATAGCGGTTCCTTGCTGAGAGGCCTTTCAGGTTATGTCGATATAGGACTCGTTTTACTGTGGATATAGATACTTTTTACCTGTTTCTTCCAGCATCTTCACAAGGTCCTTTGCTGTTGTTCTGGGAATGATTTGCACTTTTTGCACCAAAGTACGTTCATCTCTAGGAGACAGAACACATCTCTTTCCTGAACTGTATGACGGATGCGTGGTCCCATGGTGTTTATACTTGCGTACTATTGTTTGTAGAGATGAACGTGGTACCTTCAGGCGTTTGGAAATTGCTCCCAAGGATGAACCAGACTTGTGTAGGTCTACAATTTCTTCTCCTTCCTGAGCGGTATGACGGCTGCATGGTCCCATGATGTTTATACTTGCGTTTGTCAAGCAAAGAAGCACTGAGTTTGAAGGTAGGCCTTGAAGTACATCCACAGGTACACCTCCAATTGACTCAAATTATGTCAATTAGCCTCTCAGAAGCTTCTAAAGCCATGACATCCTTTTCTGGAATTTTCCAAGCTGTTTATAGGCACAGTCAACTTAATGTATGTAAACTTCTGACCCACTGGAATTGTGATACAGTGAATTATAAGTGAAATAATCTGTCTGTAAACAATTGTTGGAAAAATGACTTGCGTCATGCACAAAGTAGATGTCATAACCGACTTGCCAAAACTATAGTTTGTTAACAAAAATTTGTGGAGTGGTTGAAAAACGAGTTTTAATGACTCCAACCTAAGTGTATGTAAACTTCCGACTTCAATTGTATGTGGTGCCAAACTGGATCAGAACATCTACTGCTTTCTCAGCCAGGCAGGACATCGCTTCCTGCTATAGATGAGCAACCCAGAACTGTGTCAGTGTGTTTGCCTCAAAAAACATCTTGCCTCAATCAGTTTATTCCAGTTCAGAATAAAAATTAACTATCTTAACAGCAACAGTTCCAACCTAGACTTGTTTTCAACAATAATTGATACAGTAAAATGTACAGTAGGCCTGAATTTTTCATCTTCATCTGTACTGTTTCTTAGGGTTGCACTATCAGTAGCTAGTTAGCTTGCTTTGGCTAATGTTAGTTATTAGCTGTGTAACGTCACAAGGCCAGGGGATTGTTTGAAAGAGGATCTCACATCTACTCCTATGAGAGATAGTACTCCCTTATTTCTGCTTATCATCATCACCTGTTATATAATGACAAGAATGCCTTGTTGGCTGACTTACTTTCCACAAGAACTTCCCGGGTTACTGTCATGTTGTGCCTGAATGTTTGGTCAGGACGTGTCGTTTTATTAATTTGTTTGTTTTGAGAGACTCATTACTAAGCACTTCCCCACACAAAACACATTGTGGGCGCTCCTCGTTATTTCTCAAAGTTTGAATGAAAGAGCAGCGTGTGGGTCGCGGAGTGAACTTCAAGAAAACTGCAGAAAAAACTGCAAAGCACACGGGCATCTCCCCCCTCACCTCTCCCACTCGCGCAGCTGTCAAACTGAGCAGACACCGCTGCTAAGCAGAGAGCGCACTGAACCGAGAGCGCAGTTGCACTTGGCCAAATCAATTCCAGTAATTAATGAAATAATTATACATTTACGTCGCGACCCACCATTAACAGGTCCGCAAACCAAACTTTCAGAAACGCTGATATAGAATCCAATCTAACCCTGTTTGGACAGAAATCTAACCAGACACGTTTTTTGATTTTCTAATGTCAAGTTTGACATTAACGCCAGAAGAGGTGAATATATACTATAAACACACCTAAAAACATGGAGTTGACGGCGAGGTCTCTACGTCTTTCTGCCAGTCTGTAGAACATCCACCTGCAGTGTGGTCACCTCAAAGTTCTCATTGTGAAGCTAGAGATGAAAAGACAAATATGTGTTTTAAAGGCATACACACCTCCTGTACAGCATAATTTGCACTACAATGACTGTAGTGTGAAAGTGATTTTTCTCATCATGGCAAAATCAGAGTGTAAAAAGAAAGGTCGCTAATGAAAGGCAACATCACTTTCTTTTACAACAGCAGTCTTACATCCGGCATCTTTAATTGGATTGTAAACGCAGGGAATATTTGTGTATAGCTGGTCAAACTTCATAGTAATCTTGAGATGCTCTTACTCGGGCAGTGATGGTCCCATGCTTCTCCCCTTTATTGTTGATCCTCCTGATCCCTGCAGTCTGGAACATGCTCTTCATATCCTCTGATGTTGCCATGGTCACAAGTCCACATCCTCTGGCCGTTTCCCAGACAAGAGGTCCCGCACTGCACCCCCTGCTATCCTCAGCTCAAACGTGTACTTCTCAAAGAGGTCTATGGAGAAAGACAGACATGCCTAAATACATAAGTTGATAAGATCTATACTGTTGACATGCATTGGCCCCTGCATCACCCAATTATAATTACAAAAAAGTAGACACACGGATTCATACATTCGGATCCAAACCTGCTTCTCAAACCCTGGCCTCATCACTAATTAGAGTATAAAGAAATTACTCGAGAGGATCAACTTCTGAACAGTGCTACGAATGAATTTGCATGCCACAGACCTTGAAAGGCAGTTATGAATATCTAGACTTTGATCCAGATAAATTGGTTGGTAGCTAGCTAAGTAAAAGTTGATGAGAATGTGATAGAGTATACCTGGCTTCAGCTCTCACCTGCTATTCCATTCAGTCCATCACTGAATAAATGTAATAAGGACTGTAACTCTGTAGTCTTCAGCTGCATGGTAAGGAGACTTCTGAAACTCGAAGTGAAACGAACTCTGCTAATCACCACAGGATTCAGGAATCTCCACCACAACTAGATGATGTTGAGCAGAGGGACTGTTAGCTATAGCTAGCTGTGGTTAGCTAGCTGTGATGTACAGTGGCAATGAATGAACAAACGTTATTGGTGGTTGCAACACACATTCTGCTAATGTTAGATAACCCAAGCAACTACCGTAGACATTTCATTACAGCTAGTAGCTAGCCTTCAGACATGGATTCCATGTTTTTCATATAACAAGCTAGCTACAGTACAGTAGCCAACTGAAGCATATTGGCTCATGTGAGCGAAATATATATATGTATATATATAACAATTAAATCTGGTAAAGTATACTTATATCGTCATGCAGCTGGGTATCAATTTCATGTGAACTGACCTTCAACAAAATATGAAGAATTTCACTACTTTGGGAGTGTTAGAAACATTCCCATTTCATGCTTATTCAACAACAGGAAGTGTGCTTTCACAACACGAGCTCRCTGACCAATGAGAGTGTGTTTCGTCGTAAAAAAAGGGCGGGGTAAAGAAGAACAACGTGAGATGTCACTCAAACATTATTTGCATGAACTGTTACTTTGTTGTACACTTTTGTGTCCTCGGTCTGTTACTTTGTTACGTCTTTTGGGCAGTCTCTACCTAAGCCTATCATTTCCCCTAAACGAAATACTTAATGTCATAATTCCACTTGTCAGCTAATTTTGACTGAGCTATAGACAGATTAATAGAGACTGGAAATATATGGTTGATGACGCTTACATTGATTCATTAGATCACTCTAAAATATATCAAACTTCATCAGAGAGATTAGTGTTGCGCGGTATGCCGAAACTTTGGTACTTTTTCAGTACTAGAACATGAAAAACGGTTTCGGTACTATAGTTTGTGTACTTTCGGTACTTCTGTCAAGTATGTCAAGAGTATGACATCAATGATGTCGCTCTTGCTGCTGGTGATTCTCTGATCCACCTCTACGCAGACGACACTATTCTGTATACTTCTGGCCCTTCTTTTGACACTGTGTTAACAACCCTCCAGGCGAGCTTCAATGCCATACAACTCTCCTTCCGTGGCCTCCAATTGCTCTTAAATACAAGTAAAACTAAATGCATGCTCTTCAACCGATCGCTGCCTGCACCTGCCCGCCTGTCCAACATCACTACTCTGGACGGCTCTGACTTAGAATATGTGGACAACTACAAATACCTAGGTGTCTGGTTGACTGTAAACTCTCTCCAGACTCACATTAACATCTATCCAAAGGCAAATCTAGAATTGGCTTTCCTATTCCGCAACAAAGCATCCTTTACTCATGCTGCCAAACATACCCTTGTAAAACTGACATCCTACCAATCCTCGACTTCGGTATGTCATTTACAAAATAGCCTCCAAAACCCTACTCAATAAATTGGATGCAGTCTATCACAGTGCCATCCGTTTTGTCACCAAAGCCCCATATACTACCCACCACTGCGACCTGTACCCTCGTTGGCTGGCCTGCTTCATACTCGTCGCCAAACCCACTGGTTAGGTCTTACAGACTGCTGGTAATTTAGAATGCTTGTGTGTCCCCCTTATCTCACTCGCTGGTCACCATAGCAGCCCTACTGTAGACGCTCCAGCAGGTATATATCTCTCAGTCACCCCAAAAAATTTTCCTTTGGACGCCTCGTCCTTCAGTTCTCTGCTGCAAATGACTGAAGAGACTACCAAATCTCTGAAACTGGAAACACTTATCTCCTCACTAGCTTTAAGACCAGCTTGTCAGAGCAGCTCATAGATTACTGCACCTGTAATAGCCCATCTATAATTTAGCCCAATTACCTCTTTACCTACTGTATTATTATTTATTTTTTATTTGCTCCTTGCCACATTATTTCTGTCTTTGGCGCTTTCTTCCACTGCAAACCAACCATTCAGTGTTTTATTTTATTTGTTACTTGCTGTGTTGTATCACTTCCTCATCTTTGTATATTTTTCATTTATTTATACATATATTTGTTTGCCTTCACCTCCCTTATCTCACCTCACTTGCTCACATTGTATATAGACTTATTTTTTTCACTGTATTATTGACTATATGTTTGTTTTACTCCATGTGTAACTATGTGTTGTTGTATGTGTCGAACTGCTTTGCTTTATCTTGGCCAGGTCGCAATTGTAAATGAGAACGTGTTCTCAATTTGCCTACCTGGTTAAATAAAGGTTAAATAAAAAATAAAAAAATGTCCACGTCATCTACTGATTGGGAGAGGATCAAGTATGTTGGTGCGTTCAAGATTACTGGAAACTCTGAAAAATATGAGGTCGTGATGTCAGTGATCCTCATGTCAGAAAGTCCCGAGTTGGAATTCCGAGTTGGATGACCGTTCAAAACGATTTTTCCCAGTCGGTGCTTGTTTTTCCCCCAGAGTTTACAGTTGTCTTGAACGCATTGAAGTCGGAAGTTGGAGATTTCTGAGTTCCCAGTTGTTTTGAAAGTGGCATGTCTATCAGTGCAGCAAATGCCCCCTTATAGTGTGAGAGCACCATACCTGCTCCACTGATGCCTCGTTCAAAACAACGTGCTTCTTCTATGCAAATGTTGTTGAATAGTACAATAAAAATAAGTCCCAAAATGGAAGGGAAACAGATTATAGCCCCATGAAATCAGCCAAAACAAGCTCAATAAATCAATGCATGCACACACTCCTATTGAATATGAATTAAACTGTATTATGAATAGGCCTAGGCTACGTCTTTATTTTCCCAGTTTATCAATATACTAGAGATATACCATTCAAATAAATGACTACCATTATGTTGTTATGTAGTTTGATTGGTAAAAAACAAACAAAGTCAAATCGATTGTAAGATTGATTAATGAATGCATACTTCAAAAATCATACATTTAAAATGTAATGATATTAAATTCAAAAGATCTGTCTGGATCAAGTTCCATTCTGCGTCTTTGGCTAAAGCACCTTCTTTTTGTAGTGGTATTGTTTTGGTATTGAGTTACTTGATGGCATCTAGCATCATGATGGCATCGAGTATCGTTATACTAAACCTGGTATCGGGTTGAAGTCAAAGTTCTGGTATCGCGACAACACTACTGGGGGAGTGCCAATATGGCCGACCGGTGGCTTCAAAGCATCTCAATGGCCAATACATGTCAACTCCAACACAGTTGGATATAAACCGTGGATTGCTGATGCGCTGTATTGGTCAGTGAGAGGCTTTGTAGCCACCGGTCAGACATATTAGCACTAGTCCTCCATAGGAATGAATGGAATTCTACAGTATTTCATTTTACATGTCTCAAAATTACATGTATTTAAGTATTTTTTGTTCTTTTAGTTGGGATTGTAATACTCACTCTTAATAAAGGACATTTGAAAAAAATATATATATTCATGTTTTATTTTTATGTTTAACTCACATAATAGAATTTAAGCGTATGCATTAAGGTGTCTAATAGAATACACGTGGGAAAAAACACATTTAGACAATAATAAATGCATTTCTATACCTTCCAAAATATTTGTTTACGCCGGTGGGGTAGTGCCAAGATGGAGGCGAGATGGAGGCGAGTTGGCTTCAAAATAGTGCCTTAGAAAGTCATCTAGTGTGTATATAAATAATTGGTTTATATACATCATTGGTTGACTGGTTGGTTTGAAAGCTATCGCGAGAAATGGAAGGGGTATTTTTTCATGACATTTGAGCATAATCTTCCTTTTGCTGTAGCCAGAAATACTTTATGCAGCCTACAACAAGCATATTAATTATATTTCATAGTCTTCATACAGTAGCAAAATGGCCAAGGTAGAACTCACACCGCTGAGACCCTGGGACGATTTCTTCCCAAGTTCTGACCGATTTGCTAAACCAGACGTGAGAGATTTACCTAAATGGAACAACAGGGTTGTCAACAACTTGCTTTACTATCAGACGAACTATTTGGCGATGGCTGTCATGGTTTTCCTTATTGTGGGGTAAGTAGCATGAGACGCTTTCCACAATTTCTATCGACAACATAAAATATCTGGAAATCTGCTTTACAGTAGGCCACCATTACCTAGTCTATTCATCTATGTTAACTCTAGCCATCACCTTAACTGTTGTGTTGACGTCTATAAAAGCTGCAATCTGGGATTCGTTTTTGAGCAAAATGACAGCCCCGCCACTTGTTTTGGTATAGAGGCCTACATTATTGGTGCTTCTTGTTTTTTGTTGTTGTGAACAATGGAGTACATGTTGGGTTATGATAGGGTAAAACAGTTGCGCTAAAAGTTGAGGCATACATTCTTAAAGAAGAATTTTCAATGGGTAACCTATGACCAATGAACATATTCCCAGATCCAAGATTGTACTTTTAACTGATGCCAGCCTGAAATTAAAGTGTTGGGTATCATTTGTGAATTATGGGTGCAGAGAGACTCACTTTAAAGTCTAATCATAGGAGCTTCCTGCCATGTTCATTTCTACCAAAGCATATGTTGGCATTTTGTAATTTCTTACAATTCATCTGAATGAGCTTTCTCCAACTATTGCCATGTCTGAAGATTGGCAGCATGATACGGCTATATCTTGGCTAATGCCAAGGGAGACTGAGTGCATGATTGGTAAAACAAAGTCTCCAGACCTATTTTGGGCATAGAGGATGTGGACACGCTTCACAGGTTGAGAGACTTGTGTCTTGCATCCTCCTGAAACTCGACTTGCAAAGTCTTATTGCAAATGTAGTTAAGCTTTTCTGTTATGATGTTCACATTTAATTTCACAATCACTTTAGAAAATTGATATAAAGGCCTTGCTAGTGTCTAATTTCTTCATTTGTTTCTAGAATTGCTCAGATTTGACATTGTTATTTCACAAATGGTGGAACATAGATGTAACCCGTCATGACTACATGACTAACAATTGATCACAAAAATGACTTAAGAGGAAGAGTTTCCACTTAAGAAATGTGGAGTTAGGGTTTCTAAAAATAGTCATATTTTGGCTAGACCTACTTGATTATGATGACACACTGTTGCTATGGTGGTCAGCTATTAAGCCCCTAATCCCTGCTCACTTATCAGCTGCTGTTCTAGATAACAGGAATATGAGATGAATAGAGCACAGAGAGTAAGCTGTCCTTAATAAAATAAATAAAAATAACCGGGGGTTGGGGAAAGCTCACCATTTGAGTCTGAAGATGTAACGTCAGAGAGTCGTATGATCTAAAACAACACTCTAGAATATAGTCTGAGACAAACTATTGGGAATTCTAACATCCCTAACATTGCTTCATAGGCTATGTCAAAACTACTTGCTGTTTAAAAGTTCCTCTCATCCTTCATTAGGCCATTTTTTTTGCCAGTTATAGTAAATGTTACTGCTTTGTAATCTTTTGATGATGTAGATTCACTTCAGTAACACGTCACCATAATCTTTGAAATTGCTCTTATTGTGATTATTAATTAATAATGTTTTGTAGAAATACAAATTTTCATTAGAAAAATTTAAGTCATGTTGATGTATTGACAGTCTTTCACCACTAGATGGTATCACTGACTACAATGTATGAAAGCTCAACTCTTCCACACTGTTCCAGCCAGTGTATGATCCTACCCGTTCATTATGTTGTGCTTCCCTGCAGGTTCCTGAACCCTATGGAGATGTTCATGGGCATGGCGGTGGTGTCGTTGGTCTTCCTGGGCTCAGTGTGGGCTGGAGAGAATAAGGCCATGATCAAGGACTTTAAGAGGCAGAACCCCACATTATTTGTCATGGCAGTGATGCTTGCCAGCTACTTCCTCATGTCTCTCTTCGATGGCGTCATGGTCTTCATATTTGGGATCACGTTTCCTCTTCTCTGTACGTTATTTTTGTATTAATTGTTTCTTTTAGCCTACACTTCATTATGTCATCACATTAGTTCTAGGCAGAGAGGTGTCATGCAAATTTAAGAGTATTAATCTGCATCTATTTCTTTGGATTTCAGTGATCTTTGCACATGCCTCATTTCGCCTTCGCAACATGAAGAATAAACTGGAGAATAAAATGGAGGGGGTGGGGCTAAAGAAGTCACCAATAGGTATTCTACTGGATGCACTGGGCCAGCAGGAAGAGAGTCTGCAAAAGATCCAAGAATTCCTGGAAGGAAAACTAAAGGAAGGATGAGAACTCCACACAGACACAGTCCCTGTGTTGTCGTAGGTCCCCTATCAGCCTCCTTGGCCTCTGACCGGATGGGAAAATATTCCTTTGCACACCCCCTTTTAACGTGCAGTCTCATTGCATGCAGTCAATGTTGAATAGGAATGATTGTAATACATCTCAGCTTGTTTGAAAACTTCAGCTAGAAACCGTATTGCCTATTGCACATGCAAGTGTATGTGTGTTTAGACTAGAGAACATAATTGCACATGCAAGTGTATGTGTGTTTAGACTAGAGAACATAATTGCACATGCACCAGTGGTAATGTTGTGTTAGACTAGAGAACATAATTGCACATGCAAGTGTATGTGTGTTTAGACCTAGAGAACATAATTGCACATGCAAGTGTATGTGTGTTTAGACTAGAGAACATAATTGCACATGCAAGTGTATGTGTGTTTAGACTAGAGAACATAATTGCACATGCAGTGTATGTGTGTTTAGACTAGAGAACATAATTGCACATGCAAGTGTATGTGTGTTTAGACTAGAGAGCATAATTGCACATGCAAGTGTATGTGTGTTTAGACTAGAGAGCATAATTGCACATGCAAGTGTATGTGTGTTTAGACTAGAGAGCATGTGTTGAAAACACGCGTTAGTTTAACCTCAGGATATTTGTTACTCCACCCAAAACTTGTCAGGGCACTTTTTTTTTTTAAAGTAGTGATGTCTGCATCTCAATAGTTCACACGTGAGTCTTCCCCATTGAATGGATTTGTGTGTGTAGTTGGGCAAGTGTTTCCAAACCCTATATGCAATATTTATACAACTTATTTATATTTTGTGACTTTTGTAAATATAAGGAGTGAAAATATTGTGGCGCTAAAAGCAAAACTGTGACCGGACTGATTGAGGTCACTTGGATTGAAAAATAAACAGAACTATGTTTATTGTTCCATAGATGAATTCACAATTTATCTCGCAAATTAAGCAGTAGGGAATTAGCTTTTTAAAGTGCTGTGCATTCTCCCTTTTATTGATGCAAACATTGCAATGTGAAAATGCTGATTTGTGGAGAGTAGAACTTTACTACCTGTACTTTGCKACTAAGCTTTACTACCTTTCTTATTGGTCTCAGTCCTCAGAAGATCTGGAGGTGTTTAATCTATGCTTAATTATTTTCAATTAAGAGGAACAACTGACCGGCTTGGCTATGAAGGAGAAATTGTGAAATCACTGTAAATTATTAGTTGTGAATTTTTGTTTTCAACAAGTGTTAAATAAATACAGTACCAGTCAAGTTTGGACACACCTACTCATTCAAGGGTTTTTCTGTGTTTTTACTATTTTCTACATTGTAGAATAATAGTGAAGACATCAAAACTATGAAATAACACAATCATGTAGTAACCAAAAAAAGTGTTAAATCAAAATATAGTTTAGATTTTAGATTCTTCAAAGTASCCACCCTTTGCCTTGATGACGGCTTTGCACACTCTTGGCATTCTCTCGGCATTYTCTCAACCAGCTACACCTGGAATGCTTTTCCAACAGTCTTGAAGGAGTTCCCACATATGCTGAGCACTTGTTGGCTGCTTTTCCTTCACTCTGCGGTCCAACTCATCCCAAACCATCTCAATTGGGTCGAGGTCCGGTGATTGTGGAGGCCAGGTCTCCTTGGTCAAATAGCCTTTACACTGCCTGGAGGTGTGTTTTGGGTCATTGTCCTGTTGAAAAACAAATGATAGTCCCACTAAGCCTAAACCACATGGGATGRCGTATTGCTGCAGAATGCTGTGGTCGCCATGCTGGTTAAGTGTGCCTTGAATTCTAAATAAATCACGACAGTGTCACCAGCAAAGCACCATCACACCACCTCCATGCTTTACGGTGGGAATCACACATGCGGAGATCATCCGTTCACCTACACTACGTCTCACAAAGACACGGCGGTTGGAATAGAAAGTCTCACATTTGGACTCATCAGACCAAAGGACAKATTTCCACCGGTCTAATGTCCATTGCTCGTGTTTCTTGGCCCAAGCAAGTCTCATCTTCTTATTGGTGTCCTTTAGTAGTGGTTTCTTTGCAGCAATTCGACCATGAAGGCCTGGTTCACGTAGTCTCCTCTGAACAGTTGATGTTGAGATATGTCTGTTACTTGAACTCTGTGAAGAATTTATTTAGGCTGCAATTTCTGAGGCTGGTAACTCTAATGAATTTATCCTCTTTTCTGGATTGACTGACCTTCATGTTTTAAAGTAATGGTGGACTGTCATTTCTCTTTGCTTGTTTGAGCTGTTCTTGCCATAATATGGACTTGGTCTTTTACCAAATAGGGCTATCTTTTGTATACCACCCCTACCTTGTCACAACACAACTGATTGGCTCAAACGCATTAGGAAGAAAATTAAATTCCACAAATTAACTTTTAACAAGGCACACCTGTTAATTGAAACGCATTCCAGGTGACAACCTCGTGAAGCTGGTTGACAGAATGCCARGAGTGTGCGAAGCTGTCATCAAGGCAAAGGGTGGCTACTTTGAAGAATCTCAAATGTAAAATATATTTTGATTTAACACTTTTTTTGCTTACTACATGATTCCATATGTGTTATTTCATAGTTTTGATGTCTTCTATTATTCTACAATGTAGAAAATTGTAAAAATAAAGAAAAACCCTGAATGAGTAGGTGAGTCCAAACTTTTGACTTGTACTGAATATGTTTCAAGCAGAAAATCATAGTTCCTGTGCCCAAGAACGCCAAGGTAACCTGTCTAAATCGCCCCGTAGCACTCACATCTGTAGCCATTAAATGCTTAGGGTGTTTTTTTCTCACTGAATTCAAAGGTTTATTTAATAACAACATGGGAAAGAAAGTAACCTGACATTCTACGCTAATAAAAGGACCAAACAAAAGAACCAAGCCAATTGTGTCCTAATAAACTATATGAGAGATATTCAATATTGTGAATTTCATAATTTCATAATCAAATGACCTTTGAACAAGCGTTTGATTTAGAACTTCAAAGGAATGTGGGATCCTAACCTATGTCCCATCAGCATTCACTCAGCGCCTCACCCTGTTTTATCTCCACAGTACCTCCAGGGTGATGGATGGCCTAACTTTTACCTTCTCTCCACTTGTCCCAATGCTAATCAATAGGCTGCAGTAGATTATAGTGAAGAGCGGAATACTGCACAGTCAGTGACAGAGTGGATTCATCTGCAGTCACTCAACGCCAAACTTCTCTGGATTGCTGTGTCAGCTACTTTGGCCTCTCATAGGCTCACATTGGAAATTCATTTCAAATCATGAAGTGATCATTCTATTGCACTTACAAGCCTTGGAGAGAAAGTTTTATGATTTACATAACAACGGTGTCTTTTTTTAAGGGTGTGTGCGTGAGAGCGATGGAGAGAGAGAGAAAGATAGACAGCAGGAACTGATGGCCTGGGTGTACTCGGGTGCAGTGTTTTAAGTGTGAGTGGTAGAGAGAGTTCAGCTGCAAGGCCTTATCGGTCCTCTCAGAGAACTGCACAAGTGTGATTTATGTCTCCTGCTGCGCCACTTTTCTTTCATGCAGACAACATTGAGCAACCTGGGAGCACACGAACACACAAGCCCCAGCGGCAGTAAACTCAAGTAAAGTCTCAGAGCAGAGAACACGGTGGAGGCTGTTGTTCTCTCCCCTCCAGCTTTTGTGCTGATTTACACAAACATGTCTGTTGTGTGAAGCAGCTCGTCCAACAGGCATGTGTTTGGTGTATTGCCTCCTGATCTGAACAGATGTTTAGTGAGGCTTTAAGAACATACGTGTTACTCTGGCAAGGAGCCCGGTGAGGAAACATCCTTTGTGCTGCCGACTCTCCCCAAAACACATGCATCTTTGCTGTAGTGTGTTTGGCATATTTTGAACAGGGATTCAAGAAAGTATTTCCTAACTAGCCATTACTGGCAGACCATGACCAGTGTAATCCTCCCTATCAGGCTTTTTAACTTTGCTGTGTGAATGCATTTGACCACAGTTTGCTGACAGCACATGTAGTTTTGTATTTACCATTTTTTGGGCTGTTGTGTTCTCATGTGCTGTTATGGGTTTGGGGATGACAACATCTGTCTCTTCTTGTCGTTGTTGGAACAAGTCAGTCACTGGGCATGAAATGGAGTAATTCAGCATAATGCAACATTCATGAAGTCAGCTCATCCCGGCTCACGTCAACACTGTCAGCTGGCTGTGCATGCCTTAATTCATCATGCCATCAGAACCCTGTATCAGTCGGTCATATCCCACATGAGACCACTTTAACCTGCAGTGCTATGAGACATCTACCCTATATTACTGTTTCTTCATGATCTCACAAACAATAACCCCCCCCCCCAGTTTAGGTACAGAACACTGATCCAGCTAACCCCTCAACTACAGGTCAGGAATATTGCTCCCTGAGCAGAAGTAAGACCTGCTGCCCTGAGGCGTGATGACCCATTATCATCCGGATTGACAGCTGCTTTACCCTGAGCAGGGTAAGCAGCAGGCAGGGTCTAGCTAACCACATGTCTGCACTTGATATCAGGGGAGTGTCTTTGTGGTCTATAGACACATACAGTAGCCCATTGTTTATGTAGTCTTGTGTCAGCTGGAACAGCCGTCGTGATATTCCGGTGCAGCTGTTGTCCAGGGAGGAGGTGGAGAGGGACTGGGGAAGACAGCTGTTGTCCAGGGAGGAGGTGGAGAGGGACTGGGGAAGACAGCTGTTGTCCAGGGAGGAGGTGGAGAGAGACTGGGGAAGNGACTGGGGAAGACAGCTGTTGTCCAGGGAGGAGGTGGAGAGAGACTGGGGAAGACAGCTGTTGTCCAGGGAAGAGGTGGAGAGAGACTGGGGAAGACAGCTGCAAAAGTATGTCTCTCTCACGCTCTGTCTTGGGTAAACTCAAGGACCTGGAACCCTCCGAAACCTCCCCAGAGTTCAGTGGCGTTAAGAGCCATAACACTCCAAGGAGGGATACACAAAGCAAGCTGGTGAACTGTAGCCTCAATAGTAGGGTCAACAGTGGTGGAATGGTAGCAGGATATACTTGAAGTGCTGAGAAATGTGTGCTGGCTGGCTGACTGAGGGAGGAAAAAGGTGAAGGGTCACATTCTGCTCCATGTTTTGTTCCAGAATCACACTCGCACTAACTACATGGACAGAGTTTTGACTAGTAAGTGAAGTGAACCGTTGCAAAATGTAGATAGAAATCTAATGAATAGAGCAGACTCCTTTCCCTATTCAGCATGACCATTATATATGTACTTCTGCATTTCTTTTTGAATGTTCTTCAATGTTGTACCCTTATGAACAGGCCCAGGTTTAGAGCAGTTTACTCTAGCTTGTCATATATGGGAAGGGCAGTGGGTGTCAGCCTTTAAACAAACTGGTTTGTCTGGTTTACAACTTCTGCAGACACATAACCAGCGACTACACAGTGGTCAGAAAATGGAGCTGAAGCAGCCTAATTGAGTCTTAAATTCTGAGGCTAGCAACAGTTGTTAACAGCTATGACAGGTTATACTCTGCTACTCTGATATACTCGTTGTCACATTGTCATATTTCACCCCAATAAGTTGCCACTAGCAAGTGCAGGGGGATAGATATACACTGTGTACAAAACATTAAGGACAACTCTTTCCATGAGACTGACCAGGTGAATCCAGATGAAAGCTATGATCCCTTATTGATGTGACTTGTTAAATCAGCTTCAAATCAGTGTAGATGAAGGGGAGGAKACTTTTTAAGCCTTGTGACAATTGAGACATGGAGTACGTGTGCCATTCAGAGGGTGACATAAGTGTAAGAGCCGTTTGAAAAGACTGCCTGAGATTTCCGTCTGTTTTGGTGGGATGGTGTTATGGCCTGCCTGGTGACCTCACCAGTCGGTAAATTAGTTAATAGGCCAATAAAAAAAGTTCCAAACCTCTCTGCCAATAACAGTTCGTTTTTGGTTTTCTCCTCCCCACTCAGAGCACTCCCAGACAGTCCTAGAAAAATTCTTACATGAGAAATTGCTCTTTGATAAAAAGCTATTTTTGTTTCTTTTTGACCATTTTAATTAAAAACAAATCACAGTAAGGTACTTAATTGTTACCCAGAAATGATTTGATATAAAACAGCTGCATTGGAACTTTAAAAATAATCATATTATTGTCCTGAGCTCTAMATTCATAATTTTAAGTAAAAAAAGCATTCTTTACGGTAAAACCCAATGAACTAATTACACTGGCTGAACGGAGACRATTTAATTTAAGTGCTTGATTAAATGGATCTGGATTTAAATCCTCTTTTACTGAATCAGTTACTGGAGATTTGTAATTTTCAGTTATAACGGTGTTTCTCATGACACATAATAGCAACCATTTTAGAGAGTAAAACATGAATGAACTGAGGATATAGTTCAAAATGTATGTTTTAATTCAAATGCATTTCAATTATACAAATAACTAAGAACCAGCTTAATATTTGATTGTTTACTATATATTACATGCTTCTTAAAATACAAAAAAAAAGCTCTAAAAACAGACAGAACCATACAATCTATTTACATTATCAACAGGTACATACAAATTCCTTCTTGAGAGGAATGGAGAGCACCAGTCCATTCCAGCATGGGATGCAGTAAGCATAAAAAAAATCTTGTATCGACAAAATTAAGCCCTGTAATAGACTTAGGATTAACATCACAGTCATTGATAAAGTGTTAACATGGTCTTTGAAGGTATAAAAGCCGACACGGTTGAGTCTTTAATGGTTAGACTGAAGCGTTTGGAAGTAAAGATGATAAAATTGCTGAGAATGAGAGAGGTCCAAATACTTGTAAATGGCTGGTGCAAAAAGACTGACCAACAAAGAATAGCAAAGGGCTGTACATAGCTACAAACAACGCTACCATAGAATGGGCTCTGGAAACTGGTAGAGACTGGAGAATGTTTCAACAGGTCACCATTGGTAGGCATCCTTACACTCAAAATCCAATTTCCATCCTTAATTTCAACATGTCATTGTTTGAAAGATCCTTCATTGTAATGGTGAGCATACAGCTTCCCCATATATTGGTCACGCAGGACAAGTCATGTTCATTGTCCTCCATCCTCCTACTGTCATCCCAGCCCCTCAGACTAATCCAACCAGCCACAACACCAAGTGCAACTCAGTGCGCAACAAGTGCCAACACTAGCAATCCAGAAAATTCAGATCAGGTGACCGTGTTGTAATTCTGCTTTCAGAGACTATGACTGTATGCAGGTAGACCCACTTTAGCAATTCCGTGTAGGAGAACTCAAATCAGCTGTACATCGACTTTAGGTCATTCCCTGTGTGAATTCCATAGTGTTGTTATTTGATTCTTTGGGTCCCTTCTTCCATCCAGAAAAACAGCTAAGTGCAGTCCAAGGCACATGAAAGTGTCACAAAGTGGAAGTTGACACAGTTCATGATGGGTCTTACCGCTAGACTATAGTTCCAGGTTTGGAGGAGCCCTCGTGCCAGTAAAGTCGCGGGTCGTCTGGATCCAAGCTGCAGTTTGTTTGGCTGCCGATATACGGATCTGTTTGGCTGCCGATATACGGATCGGTTTGGCTGCCGATATACGGATCGGTTTGGCTGCCGATGAATGGATCGGTTTGGCTGCCGATGAATGGATCGGTTTGGCTGCCGATGAATGGATCGGTTTGGCTGCCGATGAANTGAATGGATCGGTTTGGCTGCCGATGAATGGATCGGTTTGGCTGCCGATGAATGGATCGGTTTGGCTGCCGATGAATGGATCGGTTTGGCTGCCGTTGAATGGATCGGTTTGGCTGCCGATGAATGGATCGGTTTGGCTGCCGATGAATGGATCGGTTTGGCTGTTGTTGAATGGATCGGTTTGGCTGCTGATGAATGGATCGGTTTGGTTCACATCTACATAGGATCTGCAACACATACAGGATACAAAACAGGTTAGGCTAAAAATAAACAAAGCTGGTAACACAATCCAAGCAAATAGACATTTCTCACTGGTGGAAAGTAATTTGAATAATTTAACCCTGGGATGTTGATTGGTTGGGATACAGTGCTAGAGAAATGAAAATGGACAATTCTATGCCGGTTTGAAAATGCCAAAATGAGTTTGACCCAGGATTAAACTTTTCTCACACCTAAAAACAAAGCAGATGCACAGAACAACAAGCATGAAACACACAGCATTCAGATATCCAATAGGCAGGGTCACATTTTCTTCCACATATACCACCACTTCCAGAGCTGCTACCCCACCACCACCAACAGTGGACACCACCATGAGTAAAGAGTAGAAGAACTGCCACGTACAAAATGAGTCCCCACCAACACCATAGCATCTTTGTGGGTAGTTTGTTTTTTTCTCTCACCCTTTCTTTAGTGCGGTGCCTTTGATTAGGCGGTTTCATTTCGCTGGTCAGAACTCAGTACCATGATAGGCACCAGCGTCATACATCTCTAATGACCCTGGAGCCCATGCTGGCCCCGGCTCCAGTCTACCACAGCGCCTCCACTCATACTCAGCTGGGGGACATCTGTGCACGAGAGGATCAAGGATGAGTGATAGCAATAACGGAGAGGGAGGAGGCAGCTTAAGTGGTGTATGTATGCCTTTGCACACCCCATAAGAGAAATGTGACCGCTGGATGACAATTGGAACTAGTATGGCAGCTGAAAGAGATGGCAGACGTAAAAAACAATCCTAAAAGCCATGCAGTTACCAAAGAGCGAGAGACAGAGAAAGAGAGAGCGAGAGAGACGGCTCAAACAAACAGCTTTGATACGCATTGAAAAAGAGAAGTCCAAGGTACAGACCAGGACGTTTTTAGCTCACTTAAAAAAGAAAAACAAGCAAGCAATGAAGTCACGCTGAGGGCAGACTGATAAGCAAAACCACAGACAGGCCTGGTAGCTGGTTACTTACTACCATCATGGGCTACACTTAGCAAAGGAGACTTTACTAAGTATCTGGCTTCTGGAGCTGTGGGGCTGCTGCATGGGGACTAGAGCCCTGGCCTACCAGCCCTGGGCCCAGCCGGAGCCCACAGCGAGGGGAGGAGGAAGAGAAGGGGGAGGGGAGGAAGGAGGAAGCAGAGGAAGAGCTGGCAGGGACAAAACCACAGCATCTCTGGCCATCAGGGCTGTACCAGGAACCCTTAGAGTGCTGGGAGGAGKAGGAAGAGGAGCCGTATCTATGAAGAGAGCGGTCCAGTGGACAGTTAAAGCAGGAGGAACCACCATTCGTAATCCCAGTAAGAGGAAGAGCTGACCATTGGCTGCACAGACAGACGTTATATGCTATAATCCAATCCAAGCAGTCATGCTAATTGGCTTGTGACTGAGGGAGCACCAACTATCAAAGGGTATTGTAAACGTCTGGGACATATCATGGTCAGTAAGGGAGCTTAATGTCAGCCACACAGGCCACAATGGTGTGTGACTGATAAACCAAATAGCAGCTTAATATTTTCCAGCAAGCATCCATTCACCATAATGACACAGTATTGATTCTTAGGGCCATGTTTAAGTAGGATCAGGGAGATCTAATTAAGTAAGAAGCTGAAATGGSGCCAGGAGCTCACCTGCTGTAGGCGGGGTGGTGAGCTGTGCCGTAATGTGCTGTGCCATAGGAGGGGTAATTCTGCTGCACGGGCAGGGGCGCGTCGTACTCTACCATACCGCCACCCAGGTGACCGGGCCGGCCTCCTGCTGTAGAGGACTGATGAGACGAGACTGGAACAGAAACAGGAAGAAAGTAAAGTTAGAACAGGATGACATAGCTCTAAGATATAGAGTGCTAATGAGAGACTGAAAGTTAGCGTTTGTCAACATGCACGAACGCAGAGTTGGCGGAGGAGTGGGCGTTTTGCGCCGCTCATACAAGTGAAACAAAATAATTGCCTTTGAATAACAGACTGGATGCRAGTGATGTGAGAGGAGAGACTTTGGCATGCTGTCTGTACCTGAGGAGTAGGACATGGTCCTGCAGTAGGGAGCTGGCATGGTCTGGTAGCCCAGGCTCTGATGGGAACCCCTCTGATTGTAGTCATAGGCCTGTGGCTGCTTGTGGCTTGCGTTGCGGTGATACCAGCCTCTCAGGTGCTCCTCCACCAGCGCCTTCTGGATGTTCCTGGTCACGTGTTCCATTCTGGGCGGAGCGTGGCGGTTCCTGGGCGGCCTCAGCGTGGCGTAGGGGTTCTGGGCCATACTGTCCGTCTCGTCATCACCATAGCGACTGCTGTACGCATCATGTCCGTGGTAGGCCGGCGCTGCGTTGTAGGAGGGGTGGACGTTGTAGTGACCCTCCAACTCGTTGTGGTACATGTAGACGCCGTTAGAGTAGRGCTCTGGCTCTGGGTAGCCCGTCACGTAGTAGGCCGTGGTGGTGGGTCGCGGTGCCCGGGGGGGCTGGTATGTGTTGTAGCGGGCGTCAGTCTGTGCCAGGTTGGGCATGCTGCCCGAGTTGGCATAGACGTTGCCCTTCCTGCCCCGCCGTCGGTCCCTAGGGCGGTGGGTATGGTTCCCGGGCGCCGTGTACTCCACGCTGGACTGGCTGGTGTAGGATGAGCCGTCGTCCAGGAACTCCGTGCTGTTGCTGCGGCGAGCCAAGACGGACGCGGGTGCCGGAGGCGCAGTYTCAACCAGGAACTGAGACTGGGACTCCAGACTGCCACTCCGCTGGCGGAAATGCTGAGGGCCGTCCTCCGACCTGGGAATAAACAACATTAGAATAGGATCCTCGGTCCTTTTCATATCAAATAAATATGGAAAACTGTGTCACATCGGGTTACAATACGTTGTACAGAGAACAACACTCTAGACAGGAGGTTAGTCTAATTGGGGCTCATGGCTGGTGCTGAGACAGATGTGGTGAACATCAGGAGGCAGCTGTGTATGCGAGGCGTGTATTGGGACATGGATGCCTGGCCTACCTGATCTGGGTACTGCTGTAGGCGTTGCGGGTGAGGAGTGGAGTAGGAGGCATGCTGCGTGCGTCACGCGGCTGTCTGGAGGCAGGCTTGTAAGGGCTGATGTGGCTCGATAAGGCGTCCGCGTGATTGTAGTGGAACGGTTCCCGGACTTCGCC
Organism: Salvelinus sp. IW2-2015; assembly: GCF_002910315.2. Taxonomy (NCBI): domain Eukaryota; kingdom Metazoa; phylum Chordata; class Actinopteri; order Salmoniformes; family Salmonidae; genus Salvelinus; species Salvelinus sp. IW2-2015. The sequence goes on along the minus strand of NC_036851.1, from coordinate 14,133,543 downwards.
ATCATTTAATCTAAAGCACATAAAAACAATGCTTTTTCACACACTTGACTTCCTCAGGGTGAAGCTTTTATCGTGGTAACACAACCTCTGCGTCTCTACTCAAAAAAACAGAAAAAACGTGCCGCGTTTTCATTCAAAACTTTCCCCTGGGTGACAGTCATTTCATAGCTCATTGATCTTTCTCTTCATGGAACGGTAAACAAATAACATTACAAAAACAGTAGCTGTATGAAACCTACATGAACCACTGAATTCTGCTCTCCTCTCCCAACAGCATATCATCCATGTCATTTGGTAAATGTTCACACAGTGAGCAAATGCATTCAAATTCTGAACGTTTCCAGAGAAGCTCTCTGGTCCCAGACTGCTTTTTTCCCCCCTCCTTGGGATTGTGGTCTGTTCCTTAGCAGGCAGAGACATGCTTACTGCAGTCTATTTTTAAACGTGGAGCGCGTTTGGGCTGATAAGAGGAGATTGTGGGGGCAGTAGGAGAGAAGGAGGCGGCTGGTAGGAATGCAGGCGGCCCTCCCTAGTTCTCCTGTACAGGTTTATACTGGCTGCTGCTATGGCTTTCTGGGCCCCAAGAATAACTGCAACACAGAGACTGGATAACAAAACAGCCCAGAGCCAGTAGGGCTGAAGCCACTAGCCAGGCCCGTGCCAAGTAAGCCTACCTGCTGTTGGTGCCGAGGTCCTGGAGCTGGTTGTGAGCTGAGGCCCGTCGATCAGACTGGTAGTGGAGACTGAGGGTGTCTGAGTGGTGGGGCCGGGGAGAGTACTGCACCGAGCGGGACCGTTGCCTCTGGTCTCCCAGATCCTCATCTTAAAACACACACAGGGGAAGGAACTGTCATTGTCATGGTCTGCTAAGAGCTATGGGGGATGATACAGAGGTTTAGCTAATGTATGCATGCATGTATGTATGCATGAATGAATGATATAACCTCCGCAGCACTCACCATCGTCCAGAGTAAGGCTATCGGACAGGGAGCTGAGTTCGGCGGGGTTCACATCATCTGAGAAAAGGGGAGAGACTAAGGCTTTAGACATGCTTGTTTTGGGCTTTTCATTAGAAGCCATTAAATAAACAAATCCACATCTGATAAAAATCCATCGCCTGAAGTCTAGTTCCTTTCCGACTAATACAGACAAGGTGCTGATGGCAGGATTTCTGATCTCTGACTCCTCTGTAAGCTACACTAATATAAACCATGTTTTCACTGTGACAGTTTGTGATGTCTGCCGGCTGATATGGCATGGTGTAGGCTACCTGCTATGATTATTGATGCTCTCTGGGTGGGCTTCTTGCCCGTCTTGACCCTGTATTCGTTGATCTCCTCCTCAATCTCATGCAGCTTCCTCATGGCGTCCAGGTAGTTCCTCCTCCTCTTCTTCTTCACTGTCTTACAGAGCTCAGCCTCGTTGGCCAGTTTCTTCGCCGCCTCCACGATCTTCTGCTGCAGGGCAAACCTGCTCTCCAGGTTCCTCAGGTGGGGATCCTGCCGGACAACACACAGTACAAACTGAATTTTACACACAGACGTGCAGAACAAAGTCTAAATATATGATTATAATATTTCACTACAATGTCAATCAAGCCCATGATTTATTATCTAAAACTTATGACAGCCAGCGCTCCCATCCTGTGACTGCCACACTAACCGCGTCATAGGGGAAGAGGTCGTCCAGTTTGAAGGCTGTCCCCATGCGCCGACGGACCACGGGGGGCTTCTCACCCGAGGCTAGAGGGTACTCTTTAGGCAGACTGCCTGTCAGCTCCTGGAGGAACAAAACAACAAAAAAACAGAACATATCAGCTGGGATATAATCTACTTGGAATCATGAAAGACCTTGAGAATGCTAAAGATGCTTACAGCTTCACGCAGGCATATCTTCTTGAGCTCCTCCAGTTTCTGAGTTAGAGTATCCTGCAGATCCTTCCGTTTCTTCTTCAGGTCAGCAATCTTTTCCTTCTTCTGTTCCTCGCTCACCTCAGAGTCTGCTGATCCTGCAACAGGCAGGCATTATATTTAGACCATGATGACCACTAATTTCATCGAATCTAATCATCATTTGTCTTAAATGGGAGTCTATAAGACATATGTCCATTCAGCGTAGTTCATTAGCTTATTGTCTACCTGCTGAGATGAGGGATCCGTTGCTGGCCATGATGAGCTGGTCTTTACTCTCTAAGCTGGACAGCTTACTGATCCTGGGCGCTCTGATCTCGGTCAGGTCCATGGTGATGTCATTCAAACTTCTGGCTGTGGCAACTTTGGACTGGAGAGAGAGACAAGGAGAGAAGATAAAGTCAGTATTTCATCTTAATGATTGTGCAGTGCGATGAGAGACCCGTTTGCATGCTTCAGTTTAGGCTGGGAGCGGAGCTCGGTCTCTCTGTCATTAATCAGCCTCAGCACTATTCCTGGATGAGCACTGGTAGAAGCCCTATCTGCTTCTGGAAGGCAATTTTTTTTGTTGTTGACTGCAGCCACACGTGCACTCATTCACCCCYTCGGAACAAATCTCATCGCTCACACTCAACTTGGAAACGATAGCAATGCACAACAACCTACTAAAATATGCACAATCTAAACAAACACATCCAAAAAGACCCTTCCGTTGATTCATCAAATAAAAACAGCAACGCAACTCAGCATTACTTCTAGAATCATATAGCCAAGCTTGGGCTAGTCTAACAATAGTACAACATACATAAGATACTGGGGCAGAGACATGTTAGCAACCGGGAGGAGTAAAAGGTAAAGACAAGCCAGATGTGCATGGTGGAGTGGAGAGATGGTGTGTGGAGATAGATCCGATAGCGTGGTGAGGGTGATGAGGCCTTGAGATAAGGCTAGGAACAGCATAGAGCCTCCAGATGCAGGGGGGAGTGAAGAGAAGACACTCACTTTGCTCTGCTTCCTGTCCAAATAGAACTGGTGCTGACTGATGGCCATGACCCAGATGGTCTTAATCAGAGAGTGGCTGGCATACCACGAGTGGATGACCGATCCGGTCTGCCCGAATGTACGCCTGGACACTGTCCTTCTGTGGATTAACGGAGACAGATAGACACACACATTTTTAAATCACTCATGTTACTGCTAGGAGTAATGTAATCTCTTTAATCCAGACTGGGAATACCTGGATCTCACGTGTAGATACACTTTTAATAACATGATATGATGGGTACTGATATCAGAATCATACACAAATCAGGGATTACAAAAACAATTCYTCGCATAAACTCACTCAGCATCCAAATTAAATCTCATGACTGGTTCTGTAATTCAATACATTCATGGCGGAGAGATAGAGCAACATTAGGTTGGTTTTGCACCAGTGATTTTTAATTACAGCCAAGCTGGCTAGCAGCACCATATTAAACCTGTGATCAAGCACCGAGGCTAGAAGTGCCGCAATGTCCCGAGAACACAGACGGCAGCAGTCCTTTACAGCAGGAAGGAAGGCCTTCATTTGTGACTAGCAGGTTGTTGTATTGGAGACAGCTCATTAACACTAGGCTCTGAAAAGGGCTCGAGGCAGCAGACAGACAACTAAGGCTTCGGATACCAGTTGTAACGTTTCCGAAAGGCTAGTATTGAAATGTAAGGAGTGATTTCTGGGTCTAGTCCAGTAGGCACAAAACGTTTTGAGGCGCTTCAGCAACCTGTCCAATAACATTTTCCAGTTCATTTTTTTTTTTGCCATGTCAGGCCCAACAGAACATGACCCAGGATCGATCGATGTATCCAGTATCGGTTTTCTCACCTGTGAGGGTCGTTCACCTCCACTGCAAATTTCTTCTCACGGAAATACAAATTATCGAGCTGCTTCCACTGAAACAACTGCAGACAGAGAAAAACAGGACACACCACTCAGTACATAGTATACGGGACCATGCCTTGTTTGAGTGAGTGCAGACCTACAAAGAGATGTGGTTTGATACATCGCTGCATGAAAACAAACATTTACATCCTTATTCATTCCAAAGTGCTTGAGGCGTCCAATATGTGTACCATCGAAACACAAAGAAAATGCCACAAGCATGGATAAACACTCTTCGCTTTGTCCCAGACACACCAGCCTTTCTCTTGGCCCTTCCTCGTTAAATCCCAGTGAACTTGCAACATTAACAGCAGCAGCTGTGAACAGAGGACAGCCACTCAGTCAGGTGGAAGGTCAATTTAGTTACTACTCAGTAATGAAGCCAGTGCAGAGAGCAAGACTTGCCTAGCTGAAAACTAAGCCTCTCATTTCATTCTGCCTGAAGGGAGAATGAAAACAGGGCAAGAAGGAGTGCACTTTAGTCAGGGTGAAACATCTGCTTACGGTGAAAACGGGATTTCTTTAGAGAGTTGGAGCTCTCATGTTCTGTGAGAAACAGAGAATCCACCACTAACACCAGAATCCGGGGGTGTAGATTTATGACAGAGGGTCTAAATAAACATTCTCTACCAGGTACCGGCGAGCCAGGCAGACAGTCAGAGCTCTAAATAATAGAACACATTATCCTGGACTACAGCGGCATATGGGTAATATATCATAGACTACCTACAGTCCTCAGCGAGAAATCAAAATCATCTCACAAGAAGCCCAGCCCATGACACTGTACTATGTAGCATACATCACAGTGTATATTGGCTATTCTTTCACTCCTCTCTGATCTGAAAACTGCTCTTAGTACTTTTTTAAATGATACCACAACAGCAACCTGTTTTTTATTTATTTATTTATTTAAAACAGGTTCTACATGTTGCCAGTATACTGTCAGTCTGGTGTAAAATGGTGGATTACACAGCACGTTAACATACAGTTACTAACAGGTAACCCCAAAAAACTGAATGACAACAAAATAACAACTGAATATATCTTAAACTACCTAGTCAGGTAAATGGGAACAAAATGGAGGGCTTACCAAAGCAGGTTTTAGTGCTTATTAAATCCCTGGTGAATTATCAGGGTGCTGTTGAGCCCTCTGGATGTTTCCCACAGGGCTAGAGACTTCTTTGAACAATACGCTCTTGTCTGTTCTCAGGCAGCCAGAAAGGTGTTGGAAGAGTTTCAGCTGAGCAGGCTCCACCCCTCTCCCCCCACCTCCTCTGACATCACAAACACCTCACCCAGCTTGCACCTCTCTCTCTCAAATTCTCTCTGTGTTACTCACTCGATCACTCACTTCCTCTTCAGTCAAACCTGATGAACAGGTTGTGTACAGTGCACACAAAGGTATTCTACCTCATTTTCTGAGAACTGACCGTTGTTACCCTCGTTCAGTCTGCTTCAGTTCCGTTTATCCACACATCTTAGATTAGCCTTCTAGTCATACCTGACCCGTAGCACCTTCATTACCCTCTGTGATGTTGTTCTGTGTTCTATATACCTTGCCAACCCCTGTTGTTTGTAGTGCCATCAACTCCAGCCTCCCATCGCTCCCCTAAGGCAAATATGTCAGGAATCTACTACTTTGGTCTAATCATTAATAGCAGGCCCCTCCCTCACCTCGCTGTGAATACAGTACAGCGCTCGGTCAGTTCTTAGAACCGGGCCCTACCTGACAAGGAAGAATCTCTCATTACACCTCTAAAGCCAGTTACTTAAACCAGCAAACCAAACTACCACAAGGTAGTCTTCAAAGAAAAAATGTAACACAAACTCTGCAACTGACAAAACAAATGCTGTAGCCAATAACATTTAGTATATTAGGTAGCAATGTTTCACAAGATAATAGTTCAGACTTCAAGACTTTAGCCCCCCCCCCCCCAAAAAGCAAAGAGGTAGTAGTTTATGATTTACAGACTGTAAAGAGAAGCATCTCCAGAGATCCGGAGTAGTAAAGTCATCCAGTTTCTCCATTGATGCTCCAGATGATACTGCAAGCCTAGCCTAATCAATTAGATTCCTAGTCTCACCGTGGATTGGGAGCATGGTAATTACTGAACAATGAGAACCAGCAGCCTCCATACTTCCCACAGGCTCGTCCCATTGTGGGGGACACCCCTCTTCAATTCACAAACCCCCTGGCCACTTAATACTCAATTAATAGTAGAGCACATTCAGAAAAGACACCGATAAGTCATATTTACGTAACTAGGTCATTTAATCATTTCAACACACACATTTAATAGGTGCTCAAGTGTGGCCGATGGTAGTGACTGCCAAAATATGTAAAAAATGTGACACCTCAAACTCTGATTACAAGACCACACTGTCTAGACAGAGAACAGTCCAAGACAGTGCTGCTAACAGCCTTCAAACCAACACCAAAACTAAACACGAGGTGAAAATGGTGGAGAGACACCGTTCAGTCATCTGGAGTACAGAACAGTAGTTCCCCCATCTCGGTCTAATTTCAGTTGTTACACTTCTCATTAGAGGCTGAGCCCATGCCAAAATGCCTGTTGTCATAGATAGTTCCAGAACTTTCTGATCCAGACCCAACCCTGAACCCACAACAACCACCCCAGACCACCCCCCAGGGCTTTGTGACTTGACAGAGTCATTTCTGAGGATTAAAAAAAAATGATTGTGTGTCAAAGGCCGTGACTCGCACCCCTATGCAGGATGCGTACGGCCACACCCTTCTCATACCATGTCACATGGCACGCTGGCTGGTAACACGGAACATTTCCACCAGAAGCATGACGGGAGAGATTGCTACAGTCGACTAGACTCCATAAACACGCATTAAGGCTATGACTTTAACCCAATATATACTAGGGTGAAAGAAGTGTGAAAATGGCTTGTATGTGGAATGGATTTGTATGGTCCACTGCCACAGCTGGCATTCGATTTTAACACCCTTTTAAATATTTGAGCAGTCTTTTACTGTTCCAAGACCAAAATGTATGGTCTGTCATATGATCATTACCGAAATAATTTCAACCTTACTGAGCTGTGCTTACATTGGTTGATCATATATCTGGACCTGCAAGTGATTGTTAATTTATTTATTATTTAAAAAAAAACGCATACAGAGAGAGACAGAGCTCATGAATGATTCAAGCCTGTATGAATCAAGCTGGGCTCTAAAAGCTCTCTACATCACGGATGCTTGCTCCTCCGACCATCTTAGAAATCACTTTTCATTTATAGTACAGCTTTTGTGTAAAATGTGGTGCTCTAGCATACATATGATTCTCCTGTATGGTCTTCAGTACTCTACCCATTCAAATGCAAACTTCCCTTCTTCCATAGTCGTGGTATGCTTGAACACGCAGTTCAATAGACAGACTATCAGAATGACATGTTGGCTACTATTGACATTTTGGTTCATCCCATTCATGACGTTGTGATGAAACTGACATCCATGAGGAGGAGGATAATGAGAGGTTAAGCTACAGTAACTCCTTTCAGCGCATGTCACTGAACTCTGGGAGAACCTCAATTAAAAGCCTTTTCATCCCGATGCCCCAAGATTTCTCAGGGGACGAGTGGAGTGCAGAAGTGGGCTCCTTCTTCTGCAGCTCCCCCTCAGCCCCCTCCCAGCCTCCCAAGCGTCTCTCAGCCCCCCTGCCAAGGTGATTGTGTTTTATTACTTGATCAATTGTTTGCTCTCCAAGAGACAAAACACACACAATGACAGGCAGCTTTGCATAATGAGCGCGGCATGCTGGGAGAAGTGCAGAGGGGGGCTGCGCTGAATACAAAGGCCGCCAGCCTCAACAGGACGTACTATCAATATTATACCAGATGACAGGCCCTTCTAGAACAGCGGCTAGAGTTGTGTACTAAACAAAAAAAGCATGTAAAAATTTTAAAAGTCCACCCTTTCACCAAGGGATTGCTGAGGAGGAGTTTTGGCATGAATGCACCCTCCCTTTATGGTCAGTGGGTTGGGTTGGTCTGGGTGGAGCATGGTTCTCTCTCAGAGCAGAGCGCCCCTCACAGAGACAGCCCAGTCTGGCTTGGTGCCAGCTCCTCCAGCCCCAGAGCCCTGCCTGCCTGCCTGCTCCCCATGGCGCGCCATAATTACACCTTCCACTGGGAGGGCTGCTGGGAAAGGAGCTGCGATATGCTGGGTTTAATAAGTGGGACATGTCCATTAATGCCTTGGCATCCGCTGCAACAGCACATCCAGCTGTGTCAACAGGTGTACACAACATGGAACAGATAAGACACATACTAGTAATGAAGCTGGCCGAGGAAAACACACAAGACAAAACGTGCATAGAAAGTAACATAACAATCCCCTGAAAATAGAGTGGGTGAGACGTAGGGCTGGGAATGGCCAGGGACCTCACGATATGATATTATCACGATTCTTAGGTGCCGATACGATATGTATTGCGATTCTACATGGATTGTGGATTGGAAATAAAAGTGCTGAAAATAAATACTGGACTTTTGCTGCAGGTACAGCCAACTAGCGCAAAAATAATATTGCGTTATGTAATTATCGATTCCCCCCCTCACTAGTGAGCAGAGGATGTTTAGAGGGATAATGATAGAGTAGAGAACAATCTTTATTTCAAAAGTAGCATTTTCTTTATTTAAAAAGGCCAAAACTGTAACTTTGTTTCATATTTGTAATCACAGTCGTAGTTATTACCATTACACCCTAAATGAGGAATCTTATCTTTCCCTTTCAAGACAATTTGATGCACATCTACATACATGGGCTCTGATACGTTTTAGTTTGAAACGATTCGGTGTGAATCAGTTTGATTAGAGGAACGATCTGGCGCAATATGATTCCAGGCACTAACATTTGTTACATAAACACATTGATTTTCCATTCTAAATGAAAACCTGCTGCTGATGGAGCTCATGAGCTTGGCCTCTCTGAGCGCAATCTGTCTGAGCCAACAACAAAAGCGTGTGTATAAATGATGTCTATGGCGTATGTAGGCACCTGAGCATAGCCATAAGGGAAACTGGGCATCTACCACCCCGTTATCAGTTAGAGAAGGAGGGAGACATATTCTTTTGAGCATGGTGAAGTTATTCATTAGACTTTGGATGGTGTATCAATACAACCAATCACTACAAAGATACAGGCGTCCTTCCTAACTCGGTTGCCGGAGAGGAAGAAAACCGCTCAGGGATTTCACCATGAGGCCAATGGTGACTAAAAACAGTTTAATGGCTATGATAGGAGAAAACTGAGGATGGATAAACATTGTAGTTACTCCATAAAACTAACCTGATTTTTCACCTAGTCGGCTCGGGATTCGAACTAGCAACCTTCAGGTTACTGGCCCAACACCCTAACCGCTAAGCTACCTGCCGCCGCTACCTGCCACACCCACATTGATAACACAATTTTACCTCCCTTTCCTCCCTCTCTTTTTCCACTTTTCCATGACACTGGCCAAGAACAAGCTTTTTGTTGCCTTTATTTACAGTTTGGTGGCTTATTAACCAGAGGAGTGGGGGTGGGTGTTGAGATGGAGCATAGGAATGACAAAAGGAACAAAAGCCACAAGACATACAAAGGGAGGCCAACCTACCTTCCGAGGTTTCAACTTGTCCTGTAAATCGTACTGTCCGATGCCTTTATAGCTGACTCCCAGCCACCACGGTAGGCCCTGCTTGTCCTGTTGAGAAGGCAAGGCACACCACTCATTAAGAGCAGCTTCAGTGGTACAGTTTTAAACTAAGGGCCATTACTGTGGCAATTACCCCATTAGGCTAGCAGCACAAAGGAAGATCAAATACATTGAAGCAGCCCTAAAAATCAACAGCATGAGGGAGTCATTTTAACACCAGCGTTTGATGTGCTCAGACACCCTGCTTTAATGAGTGAGTTGGGAGGTGGCTGGGGCTCTGGGAGAGAGAGGGATCACTCAGTCATCAGTTAACTAAGCATGCGGCCGGAGCAAACAACCAGCTTAAGTCCCCAATCAGCCTCCAGAGGGAAAATGGCTGTATTTCTATAGGAAATAACTACTTCTTAATAGGGTTGTCATAACACCAGTATCACGATACTCAGAGGTATCGTGGCAAGGAAACCAAACATGAAGCGGACTGAATTTCTTGAGTAAAACAGCCGTAATGTTGGAAACAAGCAGCCTTATGTTGTCATCAGAATCACATGTTTTTTTCCAAAGCTATAGCACACAATATTTTCCATACAGTAGGTTTCTTAAAGGACCAAAGAGTTTAGCCTGCTTTGTGTTTTCCTTTTTTCCAATGGAAAATCAGGTATTGTAGTATCGCGATACTGGTATCGTGACAACTCTACTTCTTAATCTCAAACAATGTTAGTCAGATGGGAACGCAAACATGAACACAACAGTACAGATGTTGTATGCCTTCTGTTTGATACAGAGTGCAGCTCTTACCTTTACTGGATAATAATGGACTCCATATGTAGGGAGGGACTCAACTAAGGCCAAATACCTTCAAAACAGAGGGAGACACGTTAGCAGTAATTCAGGCAGTTACACTTCATCAATGTCTGTGAGCGGCCATTGCACAGAGGTTAGAATGGCTTTAAGCCCCATTTAAGCCCCAGTCATTTAGCAGACTGTCATTTACAGTGGCAGAGCCATCGATTTCTGTACATGGCCTTGACAGAGAGAAGGACAGTCCACTGATCGACTCAAATCATACACCCCGGGTGTGGATGACCTCGCTAGGCTAATCTCTCCCAGGTAAAACAAAGCAGACCACTGCCACACACTTCTGGCTGCCCACAGTAAGAGCTAGCTGTCCCCTAATTAAATGACACATTCTGGTAGCGCAACAGCAATCCCCTTTAAACAACAACAGCCAGGAGTAGCCTCTACAGAGGGGGCTGCGGAGGGAGCAGTGCTGATGAACGTGCTGGACTAGAGGTGCACAGCAGCTCATTTCCTCCATGCACTTGACCCAGATGAACATAAAAGGATAATTCAGTACGTTACTTACTGCACAATGGCTTGCCCTCTGCTGAGGCCCTTCAGGTTCTCGTGGCACTCGATCACTCGGTCTTCACTGTAACAGAGAAATAAAAGCTGTAATGATTAATCCATCACCGATTGTAACATCCCCAAACTGAGGGATGTGGTGAGACAGTCCTTCCCTGACACACATTCTGCCTGTTCATGCAGACAATTCTGGCTGGCCTACGGACCTGGCCAGCCAATGGATCTCATTTCTCTCTCTCAGCTTCCACACACATCCCATCTCATTCCCACTGCAATCATCCAGCATGGATTGATTCAGAGGGGTTGGGTTAAATGTGGAAGACACATTTTGGTTGAATGCATTCAGTTCTGCAACTGACTAAGTATCCCTTTTCCCTTTTCTTAACAGTATGGAGGGATTGCAGCGCGTGCGCACTCTCACACACAACCCTGTAATTCCAATCTGCCCATTGATCCAACTCCAGCTGCTGTTCATCAGTGAGCGGAGCTGCAGCCTCAGATGACTGCTGAGGCAGAAGAAGACACGGCAGCATGCACTCAAGACACTGGCACAGAGACACAGGAGCTCTAAAACAGTGCCTGACCTGGCCTCCTGCCTCCCTCCCTCTCCAGCCTAGCTCCCATGAGGACATGAAGTCAGCACCTCCCTAGCTGTGCAGGACGCACTTAGAGCAGAGCCACTGGCCAGCCAGTCTAATTAACAGAGCACTAATGAATACAGCCCATCTGAGATAAACAGGCTGCTGGTACCAAGCAGAACTCTGGGTGCACATCCACCCTCATCTGCATGGGAAAATAATTGCTTTGTGCATCCAGGTGTTAGCTACAATTAAAAACCCTTTGATGGGAATGGGAATGTGGTGGGGGAGGGGTGGTATCGACAAGGCAGTGGTCTTGTATCTATGGGACTGTGTGTAATCCACTTGGATTAATTCCCCCTGTGCATTTGTGGTTAAAGTGCTTCTAATGTGGCACTGCTTACCAGTAAGCCAGGGAGGGGTGCTCTCTCAGGACTCTGGTAGGTAGAACTGGTAGCGTATTCAGGTCCGATCTGGAGCTTTCAACACTGGAAACACACGGATAGTACAAATGATTAACAGAGTTCGTTCACAAGAACATCATTGTAGCAGTTGTTTTGACTTAAAAAAAAGGGGCATTTAAATCTTCAATATGAAAAAAATGCTCATCCAGATGCGGCACTCCTAGTGGCCGGGGAATTTAATGCAGGCAAACTTAAATCCGTTTCAACTCATTTCATTTTTAATTTAATTAAAAATTAAAAATAAAACCTCTAGACCACCTTTACTCCACAGACAGAGACGTACACAAAGCTCTTCCTCGCCTTCCATTTGGAAAATATATTTATATTTTTTATTTTCTGAGCACTTTTTACTCCTTTTTTCCCTCCCCAATTTCGTGCTATCCAATTGGTAGTTCGTCTTGTTCCATCGCTGCAACTTCCGTACAGATTCGGGAGAGGCAAAGGTCGGGAAGAGGCAAAGGTTGAGAGCCATGCGTCCTCCGAAACACGACCCCACCAAGCCGCAGTGCTTCTTGTCAAAACTGCTCGCTTAACCCGGAAACCAGCCGCACCAATGTGTCAGAAGAAACACCATACAGCTGGCGACCGAAGTCAGCGTGCATGCGCCCGGCCACAAGGAGTCGTTAGAGTGCGATGGGACAATGATACCACAGCCGGCCAAACCCTCCCCTAACCCGGACAAAGCTGGGCCAATTGTGCACTGCCTCATGAGTCTCCCAGTCGGGGCCGGCTGCGACACAGCTCGGGATCGAACCCGGATCTGTAGTGCCGCCTCTAGCACAGTGATGCAGTGCCTTAAACCGCTGCGCCACTCAGTTGAACCATTTGAAAAATCTGACCATAATTCTATCCTGCTGATTCCTGCTTACAAGCAAAAACAAAAGCAGGAAGTGCCAGTGACTCCCTCAATAAGGAAGTGGTCAGATGACGCAGATGCTACAGGACTGTTTTGCTAGCACAGACTGGAATATGTTCCCGCGATTCACCCAATGGCATTGAGTATACCAACTCAATCACCGGCTTCATCAATAAGTGCATAGACGACATCGTCCCCACAGTGACCATATGTACATATCCCAACCAGAATCCATGAATTACAGGCAACATCCACACCGAGCTAAAGGCTAGAGCTGCCGCTTTCAAGGAGCGGGACACTAATCCGGACGCTTATAAGAAATCTTGGTATGCCCTCAGATGAACCATCAAATAGGCAAAACGTCAATACAGGACTAAGATTGAATCCTACTACACTGGCTCTGAACCTCATCGGATGAGGCAAGGCTTGCAAACCATTTCAGACGACAAAGGGAAGCACAGCCGCGAGCTGCCAGTGACACGAGCCTACCAAACTGGCTTAATGGCTTTTATGCTTGCTTTGAGGCAAGCAACACTGAAGCATGCATGAGAGCATCAGCTGTTCTGGACGACTGTGTGATCACGCTCTCCGTAGCCGATGTGAGCAAGACCTTTAAACAAGGCCGCAGGGCCAGACGGATTACAACGATGTGTCCTCAGAGCATGCACAGACCAACTGGCAAGTGTCTTCACTGACATTTTCAACCTCTCCTTGACCTGTAATACCTACATGTTTCAGGCAGATCACCATAGTCCCTTGTAACCAAGAAAGCGAAGGTAACCTGCCTAAATGACTACCGCCCTGTCGGTAGCCATGAAGTGCTTTGAAAGGCTGGTCATGGCTCACATCAACATCCCAGAAACCCTAGACCCACTTCGCATACCGCCCTAACAGATCCACAGATTACGCAATCTCAAATCGCACTCCACACTGCACTTTCCCACCTGGACAAAAGGAACACCTGTGAGAATGCTGTTCATTGACTACAGTGCAGCGTTCAACACCATAGTACCCACAAAGATCATCACTAAGCTAAAACACCTTCTGCAACTGGATCCTGGACTTTCTGACTGGCCACCCCCAGGTGTTAAGGGTTGGCAACAACACATCTGCCACGCTGATCCTCAACACAATGGCCCCTCAGGGGTGCGTGCTTAGTCCCCACCCGTACTCCCTGTTCACCAACGGCTGCGTGGCCAAGCACGACTCCAACGCCATCATTAAATTTGCTGACGACACAATGGTGGTAGGCCTGATCACCGACAACGATGAGACAGCCTATAGGGAGGTCAGAGACCTGACAGTGTGCCAGGACAACAACCTCTCCCTCAACGCGAGCAAGACAAAAAGAGCTGATCGTGCACTACAGGAAAAGGAGGGCCGAACACGCCCCGATTCACATTGACAGGGCTGTAGTGGAGCGGGTCGAGAGTTAAGTTCCTTGGTGTCCACATCAACAAACTATCATGGTCCAAACACACCAAGAAAGTTGTGAAGAGGGCACAACAATGCCTTTTCCCCCTCAGAAGACTGAAAAGATTTGGCATGGGTCTTCAGATCCTCAAAAAGTTCTACAGCTGCACCAGAGAGTATCCTGACCGGTTACATCCCCGCCTGGTATGGCAACTGCTTGGCATCCGACCGTAAGGTGCTACAGAGGGTAGTGCATACAGCCCAGTATATCACTGGTGCCAAGCCTCCTGCCATCAAGGACCTAGATATTAGGCGATGTCAGAAGAAGGTACAAAACAAAAAGTCAAAGACTCTAGTCACCCAAGTCATCGACTGTCCTCTCTGCTACTGCACGGCAAGCGGTACCAGAGCACCAAGTCTAGGTCAAAAAGGCTCCTTAACAGCTTCGACCCCCAAGCCATAAGACTGCTGAACAATTAATCTAATGGCCACCTGGACTAGTTGCATTGACACCCCCCTCCCCCTTTGTTTTTACACAGCTTCTACTCTCGGTTATCTATGCATAGTCACTTTACCCCTACTTACATGTACAAATTACCTCAACTAACATGCACATTGACTCGGTACCGGTGCCAGTACCTCTTGTAAGTAAGCATTTCACGGTAAGGTCAACACCTGTTGTATTCGACGCATGTGAAAAATACAATTTTATTTGATTGTTTTAAGGTCAGGGGACATTTTAAAGGCTCCATAATAGCAACACTGCCAATTGGTCAAAATATATGTTATTATTACACTGTTTTTATACAAATGTCATTACAATATCTAATTACTAGCCTAGATCTCACTATGATGACTCTCGGAGTTCAATAAACCCCCATATCCAACAATGACACCAGAACACAGATCATACGAAATATGAATATTCAAGTATTGTATAGAGTTTGGTTGATGCGTTTGTGGTTTTACAGAACAGTTCAATTCCCAAGTCTTACAGCATGAAAGTGATAACTCATAACAAACGCAAAGGTGCAACGTCTGAACATTTTTCATATTTTTATCAGGCAGGCTATTAATGCTTCCCAACAGACTAGGCTTAATATCCACTTATGTCTTGCCAAAGTGCCTCAGTGGAAGCAGATAAGAGCCCTTTTAAGTTAAGAGGGTCTACCTTAAAAGGCAATTCAAATAGTTACATCGTGTCAAGGCCCCTTTAATGTACAGTTGCAGCCAAATACACCATTGCACTTTTTGTCCCTCCCTATTTCTTCTAAAATAAGTTGAACTTTGTCACCACACCTTACATGGATTTTAAGTTTACAATTTTAATTCCTGGGTGCTTTTTAACATGTGTTTGGGGTTGTTGTCCTGCTGGAAGACCCAAAACCTTTAAATGGAGACCGTTTTTGAACACTGGGTCGAACATTGGATTCCAACACCTGATAATCTGCTGATTACATGCAACCTTTATTTAACTAGGCAAGTCAGTTAAAGAACAAATGATTTTCAATGAAGGCCTACACCGGCCAAACCTGGACGACGCTGGGCCAATTGTGCTCCGCCCTATTGGACTCCCAATCACGGCTGGTTGTGATACATGATGCCTAGCGCACGTTCAAACCACCCTGGAATGGATCAAGAAGAAAATGTTGGAGTGGCCAGCGTAAAGTCTAGATCTGAATCACGTCCATAACCTATGGCGAGAGCTGAAAACAGCAGTTGGTGGAGGGCACCCCTCAAACATTGAACTGGAGCAGTTTGCTGCTGAAGAGTGGGCCAAAATGCCTGTAGCAGCAAGCTCATTGATGGCTCCAAAAATAATTTGTAGGCAGTTACCTTGGCCCCAGGGTGCCAATAATTTTGTCCATGCCAAAAACACTATTGGTTTTGCTATGTTGAAAATTCAATAACAAGGTGGAGACCAAAAGTTGTTTTATTATTACATTTCTACTTATTTTACTAGAAATAGGGAATTATTTAAGAAAAGTGCAAGGGCGCTAATATCTTTGGCAGCAACTGTATGTGCTGGTACTTATGACTCACAGGTAGGGTTGCAAAATTCCAGGAACGTTCGATACATTCTCTAGTTTTCCAGAAATCCTGTGAGGATACCGGTTTTCCTGCTTATTCATATCAAATTCTAATTGTATTGGTAGAGTACACATTTTGCATCTGTTATTGCGGGTGTAGCGAAATGCTTATATTCCTAGCTCCAACAGTGCAGTAATACCTAACAATACAAAACAATGCACCCAAATCCCTAAAATGTAAATAAAGGAAATAAGAAACATAAGAACAAGCAATGTCAGAGTCCAGAATCGAAATATATGATTGTGTGTGTGTGTGTGTGTGTGTGTGTGTATGTATAGACAGTATGGACAGTATATGAACAGAAAAGGTGTGTACAGCAGTAGTTACAGTGCATTCGGAAAGTATTCAGACCCCTTGACTTTTTTCACATTGTTACGTTACAGCCTTTTTTATTAATTTCACCTTTATTTAACCAGTTAGGCTTTGGGGATGACCAGTACAATATACCTGCTGGAGCGCGTGCTACGGGTGGGTGTTGCTATGGTGACCAGTGAGCTGAGATAAGGCGGGGCTTTACCTATCAAAGACTTATAGACGGCCTGGAGCCAGTGGGTTTGGCGATGGATATGTAGTGAGGGCCAGCCAACGAGAGCATACAGGTTGCAGTGGTGAAAACGGATGGCACTGTGATAGACTACATCCAGTTTGTTGAGTAGAGTGTTGGGGGATATTTTGTAAATGACATCGCCGAAGTCAAGGATTGGTAGGATAGTCAGTTTTACGAGGGTATGTTTTAGAGGTCGACCGATTAATCGGAATTGCCGATTAATTAGGGCCGAATTCAAGTTTTCATAACAATCAGTATTTTTGGACACCGATCATGGCCGATTACAATGCACTCCACGAGGAGACTGCGTGGCAGGCTGACTACCTGTTATGCGTTTGCAGCAAGGAGCCAAGGTAAGGTGCTAGCTAGCATTAAACGTATCTTATGAAAAACAATCAATCTTAACATAATCACTAGTTAACTACATATGGTTGATGATATTACTAGTTTATCTAGCTTGTCCTGCTTTGCATATAATCAATGCGGTGCCTGTTCATTTATCATTGAATCATAGCCTACTTCGCCAAACGGGTGATTTAACAAGCGCATTCGCGAAAAAAAGCACTGTCATTGCACCAATGTGTACCTAACCATAAACATCAACCCCTTTCTTAAAATCAATACACAAGTACATATTTTTTAAACCTGCATATTTAGTTAATATTGCCTGCTAATGTGAAATTCTTTTAACTAGGGAAATTGTGTCACGTCTCTTGCGTTCTGTGCAACAGAGTCAGGGTATATGCAGCAGTTTGGGCCGCCTGGCTCGTTGCGAACTGTGTGAAGACTATTTCTTCCTAACATAGCCAGCCAACTTCGCCAAACGGGGATGATTTAACAAAAGCGCATTTGCGAAAAAAGCACAATCGTTGCACGAATGTACCTAACCATAAACATCAATGCCTTCAAAATCAATACACAGACGTATATATTTTTTTAAACCTGCATATTTAGTTAAAATAAATCCAGGAAATTGTGTCACTTCTCTTGCGTTCATTGCACGCAGAGTCAGGGTATATGCAACAGTTTGGGCCGCCTGGCTCGTTGCAAACTAATTTGCGGAACTAAATACGGAACGGTTCCGTATTTCACTGAAAGAATAAACGTTTTGTTTTCGAAATGACAGTTTCCGGATTTGACTATATTATTGACCTAAGGCTCGTATTTCTGTGTGTTATTATGTTATAATTAAGTCTATGATTTGATATTTCAGTATGACTGAACGGTGGTAGGCAGCAGCAGGCTCATAAGCATTCATTCAAACAGCACTTTCGTGCGTTTACCAGCAGCTCTTCGCTGTGCTTCAAGCATTGAGCTGTTTATGACTTCAAGCCTATCAACTCCCGAGATTAGGCTGGTGTAACCGATGTGAAATGGCTAGCTAGTTAGCGGGGTGCGCGCTAATAGCGTTTCAATAGGTGACGTCACTCGCTCTGAGACGTCACTCGCTAGTTGTTCCCCTTGCTCTGCAAGCCACCCACAATGCATTGAGGGTGGCTATTGTCGATGTGTTCCTGGTTCGAGCCCAGGTAGTGGCGAGGAGGGGGACGGAAGCTATACTTTTACACCAGCAATACTAAAGTGCCTATAAGAAAATCCAATAGTCAAAGGTATATGAAATACAAATGGTAGAGAGAAATAGTCCTATAATTCCTATAATAACTACAACCTAAAACTTCCTACCTGGGAATATTGAATATGTTTCATTATTTATTTGAGGCTAAATTGATTTTATTGATGCATTATATTAAGTTAAAATAAAAGTGTTAATTGTATTTGTCATTATTACAAATAAATAAATAATAATAAATTACATTTAAAAAAATATATATATTATTTTATTTAAATCGGACGATTAATCGGTATCGGCTTTGAAAAATAATAAATCGGTCTACATCTAGTATGTTTGGCGGCATGAGTGAAGGAGGCTTTGTTACGAAATAGGAAGCCGATTCTAGATCTCATTTTGGATTGGAGATGCTTAATGTGAGTCTGGAAGGAGAGTATACAGTCTAACCAGACACCTAGGTATTTGTAGTTGTCCACATATTCTAGGTCAGAACCGTCCAGAGTAGTGATGCTAGTCAGGTGGGGGCAGCAAATCAGTTGAAGAGCATGCACTTAGTTTTACTAGCATTTAAAAGCAGTTGGAGGCCACGGAAGTAGTGTTCTATGGCGTTGAAGCTCGTTTGGAGGTTTGTTATCACAGTGTCCAAAGAAGGGCCAGATGTATACAGAATGGTGTGGTCTGCGTAGAGGTGGATCAGAGAATCACCAGCAGCAAGAGCAACATCATTTATGTATACAGAGAAAAGAGTCTTATTCTAAAATGGATTAAGTTGTTCCCCCCCTCAATTTACACACAATAGCCCATAACGACACAGCAAAAATGATTTACACATTTTTGCTCATTTAATAAAAACGTAAATATGACATTTACATAAGTATTCAGACCTTTTACTCAGTACTTTGTTGACGCACCTTTGGCACCGATTACAGCCTCGAGTCTTCTTGGGTATGACGCTACAAGCTTGACACCTGTATTTGGGGAGTTTCTCCCATTCTTCTCTGCAGATCCTCTCAAGCTCTGTCAGGTTGGATGGGGAGTGTTGCTGCATAGCTATTTCCAGGTTTCTACAGAGATGTTAATTCGGGTTCAAGTCTGGGCTCTGGCTGGGCCACTCAAGGACATTCAGAGATTTGTCACGAAGCCACTCCTGCGCTGTCTTGGCCGTGTGCTTAGGGTCGTTTTCCTGTTGGAAGGTGAACCTTCACCCCATTAGGTGTGCTCTGGAGCAGGCTTTCATCAAGGATCTCTGCACTTTGCTCCATTCATCTTTCCCTCGATCCTGACTAGTCTCCCAGTCCCTGCTGCTGAAAAACATCCACACAGCATGATTCTGCCACCACCATGCTTCACCAGACGTGGCGCTTGGAATTCAGGCCAAAGAGTCCCAGCTTGGTTTCAGACCAGATAATCTTGTTTCTCATGGTCTGAGAGTCTTTAGGTGCAATTTGGCAAACTCCAAGCGGGCTGTCATGTGCCTTTTACTGAGGAGTGGCGTTTGTCTGGCCACTCTACCATAAAGGCCTGAGTGCTGCAGAGATGGTTGTCCTTCTGGAAGGTTCTCCCATCTCCACAGAGGAACTCTGGAGCTCTGTCATAGTGACCATCGGGATCTTGGTCACCTCCCTGTCCAAGGCCCTTCTCCCCCGATTGCTGAGTTTGGCCGGGTGGCCAGCTCTAAGAAGAGTCTTGGTGGTTCCAAACTTCTTCCATTTAAGAATGATGGAGGCCACTGTGTTCTTGGGGACCTTCAATGCTGGAGAGATGTTTTGGCACCCTTCCCCAGATCTGTGCCTCGACATAATCCTGTCTCGGAGCTCTACGGACAATTCCTTAGACCTCATGGCTTGGTTTTTGCTCTGACATGCACTGTCAACTGTGGGACCTTATATAGACAGGCGTGTGCCTTTCCAAATCATGTCCAATCAATTGAATTTACCACAGCTGGACTCCAATAGAGTTGTAGCAACATCTCAAGGACGACCAATGGAAAAAGGATGCACCTGAGCTCAATTTCAAGTCTCATAGCAAAGGGTCTGAATACTTATGTAAATATTTGTGATTTTTTATAAAGTTGAAAAATAAATCTCATCCTGTTTTCACTTTGTCATTATGGGGCATTGTGTTTAGAGTTGAGGACTTTGAGTAAGGCTGTAACATAAAATGTGGAGAAGGGGTCTGAATACTTTCCAAATGCACTGTATATAGGATGAGCCTTGACTATAATACAGTATATACACATATGAAGTGGGTAAAACAGAATGTAAACATTCCCGACTGATTCCGGGAATCTTCCAACTGGGATTTTGGGAGAATCTGGGAATTTATTTTAAGTTCCCAGAATTTTGCAACCCTACTCATGAGTATGTGTTTGTTAATGCTATCACATACACATTGAACGTTCCTTGAGGTTGGTGTGTACAGTACAGGTGTTGACTTCAATAATCTATGATACTAGTGCAAAGAATGAGACACAGGTCTACAATACTTTGTCATTTTGAATACCATTTCCTCTCACTTTTGAGTACCGATTAGTATGTAGAAGTCTGGAAGTGATATAAAAACACAGCATTAGCATGTTATCTCTCTGCACTAACTGTGCTGCATGTCACTATCAAGGTCTGTGATAGTGAACACTCCAAAACACACGAGGGGGGAGCACTTGCTCTACAATTACTGATCGCCAAAGAGGGCTATGACTTGGCAGGCCAGAGCATTGGAGGCCAGAACAAAAGCCATTCACCAGTTCTGGCATGCAGTGTTAAAAAGGTACTGTACAACTCAGAGAGCTTTTCAAAAATATGACTTGGCCTCTGGGATAGGACTCAGACAGGCAGGTCTTTCATATCTTTATCATGTTCTAAACTACTAGGACAACTTATAATACTTATGTTTTGGGTCCTTTTTCATTGAACGTATTGGATGTGTAAGCTTTATTTAACTAGGCAAGTCAGTTAAGAGCAAATTCTTATTTACAATGACAGATGTACTAACAAAACAAAACGCATGAGCTGAACTTACATTTTCAAATAATCTCACTTGAGGTTTCTCCATCTTCAAAGTTAATGAAAAAAGCTAAACAATCACTAGCATGCAGAGGCCATAATGATCTAGTTATGTGAACCTGCTTACTCCACACAAAGGTGAAACACTACAGAGAGAGACTCACTTGAATAATTGCTCCCAAGCTAGCTGCTTCAGGGTTCACTGGTTTCTGCTGCTATGGCAGTTCACTGCTATGGAGTTTGATGGCATACATTTTATAGGGCGCTGGGCCTGGTGTTGTCGGGTGATCTACTCTGAAGCCACATCGCCTTGTCAGCAATCTGGAATTCATTACGATGTCTTATCTTCCTGCAGCGTGGGCTGGGGGCAACTCCTCCACCCAGCCAGCCAGCCAGCCAGCGTGTAGGCTAAACACTCATATGTCAGCTATTTCAGTGGGCTGAGAGTTGTTCATTGGAAAGGAAATCCAGGGAAAGAGACTGGTGTGAAAAGAGATGTGGTCCCCATTGCTGTGAAAGTCTCAGTAAAAGCAGGCTGAATCTTCACTCGAGTGAGTGAATTGACAGTGCCAGGCAGGGGTGCTGTAACTCAGGGGTGCTGTAACTCAGGGGTCCCAACCTTTCCCCCCCAGGGCCCCTTTTTCACATAGCCACTAGCTTGATTTTGTTTCATTTGAGGGACCTAGGAAAATTGTTATTTTGAAGTTCCTTTCCTGCAATTCTACATAGTTTGACAAGGCATATTTTAGATATTAATTATTTTTAAATTACGTAAGGAAAATAAAGTCTAGACCCGAATAACCCAAATGTTATTCCACTACCAAATATGTTATGATAATTTACATGAACCCTAAATTTACAGAAAGTGAATAGATCAATTGATAGCAACAGAGTCACACATTGTATAAGATTACTTCCCAAGCAAAGTCCAATTTATTTGACTTGTCGACTTTAGGTCGTAACTCTGCTTCTGACTGTCGTAGAGACCAACCAAATATATTTGCATGTGCACCAGCGTCGTGTCTTCCTAGGGTATTTTACCGCTTGTTTCAAGCTTAAAGCGTTACGGATATATGCATCATTTTAGATCTGTATAAACAATCGCAAATTGTAAAAAATAAAATGCATCAATACTGAACAAAAATATAAAACGCAACATGTTAAGTGTTGGTCCCATGTTTCATGAGCTGAAAAAAAACAAGATCCCAGAAATGTACATCCCTGTTAGTGAGCATTTCTCCTTTGCCAAGATAATCCATCCACCTGACAGGTGTGGCATATCAAGAAGCTACTTAAACAGTATGGCCATTACACAGGTGCACCTTGTGCTGGGGACAATGAAAGGCCACTCTAAAATGTGCAGTTGTCTCACACAATGCCACAGATGTCTTGAGGGAGTGTGCAATTGGCATGCTGACTGCAGGAATGTCCACCAGAGCTGTTGCCAGTCAATTGAATGTTCATTTCTCTACCATTAGTTGCCGCCAACATTGTTTTACAGAATTTGGCAGTATGTCCAACCGGCTTCACAACCGCAGACCACATGTATGGTGTCGCGTGGGCAAGCGGTTTGCTGATGTCAACGTTGTGAGCAGAGTGCCCCATGGTGGCGGTGGGGTTATGGTATGGGCAGGCATAAGCTACAGACAATGAACCCAATTGCATTTTAATCGATGGCAATTTGAATGCACAAAAATACTGTGATGAGATCCTGAGGTCCTGGTATCTGTAACCAACAGATGGATATCTGTATTCCCAGTCATGAGAAATCCATATATTAGGTCCTAATGAATTTATTTAAATTTACAGATTTCCTCATTAACTGTAACTCAGTATAATTGTTGCATGTTGCGTTTACATTTGTGTTCAGTGTGTGTATATATATTTTTTTCTTCTTCTTCAAATCAAGGAAGAACCCCACAAAATGTTGGCGCCCCACTAGGTTGGAAACCTCTGCTGTAATCCATAGACCTAATGTATTATACTAACAACATCTGACTGGGGGGGGGCTTTGACCACGAGAGATGACATCATAATGGTTAGTCCCTCTGACACCTGGCAGTTTACAGTGGGGTCTGCACTCTTAAGACTCATCCCTCTTAGAACAGGCTGTAAATTGGAAAGGGGGGTCTCCCTAACTCCTCCACATCTAATCTCAGAGCTGCAGGGCCCTTTGCAATGCCTGTCTTAAGCAGCATATGTTATATGAGGGGATTTGCCAACCTTCCTCCTCCAAAAAGGTACAAATGAAAACCATCAGAGAGAAAGGTTAATACATATTTTAAGAACAACTCGGGAGAGAGTAGGCTGGGCTATATAGTTGGACAGGCTGCCATCCACACTGATTTTACAGACTTTGTTGACAGGGTCTGTTTCATTGTGCTTTCAGTCAGGACAAAGTGCAGCACATCCCCACGCCCTCACAGGCTGAAACATTAACTCAC
This sequence comes from Salvelinus sp. IW2-2015, assembly GCF_002910315.2. Classification (NCBI taxonomy): domain Eukaryota; kingdom Metazoa; phylum Chordata; class Actinopteri; order Salmoniformes; family Salmonidae; genus Salvelinus; species Salvelinus sp. IW2-2015. The sequence continues at coordinate 14,109,722 of NC_036851.1, read as the reverse complement.
GTAGCTGCCTGACACCTCAGGGCTAAAAAACATATGTAAATCACCCCTAACATACTGCAATACAAAGCTGTGAAGTGTTTCACTGGCCGGTCTGAATAGAATACAATCACCATCAACTCTGAAGCTTGCTGAGAGGTGGGCTTGAAAAAAAAAGAAGGTCCTAGAGTTTTTGAGAGTACAAAGATGGGACTTTGACGTAAAAATGCAGTTTGTTTCCAGCATTAAATATCACTGTGTGCATTCACACCATACAATTCCTTACAGAGCAGAACACAAAGCCTTGTGTTCAGATAATGGCCAGGGGCCTCTAGGGGACCCAAGCTGGGGAAAACACCCCACAGGTTCAGCAATATAACCAGCTCGTCCACTCTGACAGGACAATATTTACAGATTACCTCAGCCCTCTCCAACTGACGACTAAAATAACAAACCTTATCACTAGGTCAAGCCTTAAAGTGCTTAATCCTGCCACAAAAACATATTAGTCCTAGTTCCCAAATAACATTCTGAGGGAGAAGACGAATGATTGTTGTTGCCTGCACAAAATAACAATCTAACCCAAGACATACTTACACTGAACTAGATGCGGGGAAAGGAAATGCAATAGCCAGGACACAAACTCAACAGAAAGCAATTGAGGTCAGGTTTTCCAGAGTAGAGCCTATAGCATTTGGCTACTGAGCAATGGAGATTGAAAACAATAAAACACGTCCCATTTAACACGCAATCAGAACTGAGCAGAACAACTGCATCTTGAAGCATCACTGTGTATGTTCTACAGATGCTTTCATCAACACGGAATATATAAAACAGGGAATATATAAAACAGAGTTGCATGTAAAGCAAATTCCAGCTCAACACCAAAAGAACAACATCAAGGAAATCATCAACTACTAAGATAAAACCCAAAATCTGAACCAACGTAATTAACCATTAAATGAGCCAGCGAACTTCCCTGCCAGGGTTGTCTACTGAGCTTTGACTCAACACCACAGGTCTCAAACATGTGGTACAAACTACATAGAAGCATTGATTATGGGGTAAATAACAAATGTGTAGATTGCTTACTGTAATACGACTGTAGACTGCTTAATTAAGAAACTTGAAGCTTACACAAAAGCGTGTTGGAAATGTGACTGGGTGAATAGCCTGTGTAAGGTTAAGCAATTTTGTTACAATTGTCTTTAACAAAAGAGGCATGCAGATCATAATTTCACACAATTGACTGTATTCTAATAATATTATTTATTTATCGATTTGGGTTGACATGAGTGAATCCTTACTTTGTGTAGTCTCCTTTGGCCTCCTGGGAAAAAAATAGCACCCTTATTAGTGAGAATGATGATACAACAAGTAGCCTACTAGCCTGGAGGATTTCACCAGCAATAGGCCTATGTCATTGCAAGTCTTGAATGTTCATTGGGACCACGCGAACACTTTTTAATCTCACTCAGTGTTGAATAGCATTACAGCAAAACATATAATTGCACGCTAAAGAACTACAATCATTGTAGTAAACGATTTCAATATTAAAGTGAAAACGTAACTACTACACATCTCTCAAAATAAAGTCCCGAAACCCCTAACCCTTTTTGTAACAGCGTGCATGCAGTGTAGATTCAGTTTAGATTCAAATCGCTGATGAATGACAACTCCACAAATTTCAAAAAAGTAATTTACCTGCAAGGCGTAAGCAGCTAATTTGAAAACGTTTTCACTCTCCACTTCGATGATCTCCTGTCGTGAAAAAAAAAGGAAATGGCAAAATTATAGGGTGGAAAAACAAGTGTACGGCATTCGAACAGTAGCACTTGACTTGAGGCAAATCTCATTACCACCCGTACCTCCGCTCCACAGTTACCGACTGAACCATTGTCACTGAAAAGTGGGTGTGCGTGTTTAAGGTTGAGTCGGAATATTAGAAGAGTTTTTCATATTCTTCATCCACGCTCGAAACGAATTATTGTTATGTTTATAATAACATAGAACGAACGTGCATACAATAGTTACAAAAAGCCAGTATAATCGCAGTTATATATAATGTCAACACCCTTATAATCAAAATGGTACATTCTGAGAGCAGGTTCACGTTCCTCCAGTGTCCCAGGGAAAAAAAGTTACTCCTGGCAACGCTGGGTCACTATCCACAAAATACACGTATCCCATAACGTATTTATAGTGTGTATGATATCAAATGGATTTATTTTAAGTTCAATACAGGGTTATGAATTGGCGGTGTGGGTGAAATTTTTAGGGCAGTCGATGGAGGACAGGGCGGTGCTGTTGTTAGCTTGCTAGTAACGTTATCCTCTAAAGTAGAAAGGCAGACTTGCGGCTCAAGATGTAAGACCATCTCCGTGGCGTGGAGATGATCAAGGGCGCGTAAATACTTGGGTAGCCTCCCAGATAGCAAAACATGTACCCCCTATCACATCTGAACTATTGGGAATGGGATCCATCGTTTCCTCTTAAGTAATTCAACAACTGTAGGTGATAAACAAATGCAAATGGCTGTTGGCTACTCAGACATACTGATGTAATATATATACACACACTGAACAAAAATATAAATGCAACATGTAAAGTGTCCCATGTTTCATGAGCTGAAATAAAAGATCCCAGCAATGTTCCATATGCACAAAAAGCTAATTTCTCTCAAATGCACAAATTTGTTTACAGCCGTGTTAATGATAATTTCTCCTTTGCCAAGATAATCCATCCACCTGACAGGTGTGGCATATCAATTGGCTGATTAAACAGCAGGATCATTACACAAGTGCACCTTGTGTAACAATAAAAGGCCGCTCTAAAATGTGCAGTTTTGTCACACGACACGATGCTGCAGATGTCTCAGGTTGAGGGAGCATGCAATTGGCATGCTGGCTGCAGGAATGTTTAGCTGTTGCAAAATAATTTAATGTTAATTTCTCTACATTCAGCTGCCTCCAACATCTTTTTAGAGAATTTGTCAGTACGTCCAACCGGGCTCACAACCGCAGACCACCCCAGCCCAGGAACTCCACATCTGGCTTCATATCCTTCGGGATCGTCTGAGACCAGCCACCCGGACATCTGATGAAACTGAGGTGTATTTCTGTCTGTAATAAAGCCCTTTTGTGGGGAAGAACTCATTCTGATTGGCTGGGCCTGGCTCCCCAGTGGGTAGGCCTGGCTCCCGAGTGTGTGTGCCTATGCCCTCCCAGGCCATCCCAAGGCTGCACCCCTGCCCAGTCATGTGAAATCCATAGATTAGGTCTTAATGAATTTATTTCAATTTACTGATTTCCTTACATGAAATGTAACTCAGTGAAATTGTTGCGTTTACATTTTCGTTCAGTATAATTCTGTTAAGTTTCAAGTTTTATTTGTCGTATGTACGGGTATACATCGTCCAACGAAATGCTTACCTTCTTGACAATGCAACAACAATAAGAAAACAAAAGATACGAATACGAACATAAAGTAAATGGCAGTAGAATTGACTAATACATTTTAGCATATGTATAATACAGGAGGAGGAAATAATGCAATAGACAGTACGAGTGCTATTGATGATCATTATTCAATGCATCTGCCAAAATCAAATTGCAATAAAAAAAGCAATTGATGGTCAAAGGTCAGCACTCAACCCTTTACAATCACTGCTAGATAACACTACTTTATTTTACAATTCTCACATGTGTGTGTGTGACCATGTAATATGTGATGTATGTGTACATTATGAAATGTTAGACCTGTTCCTCCAGCTGCATTATCCAACATGTATGGTAGCCTAGATGATTTCCTCCTCTTGGTTATCTAATAGTTTTACAGCAACACAGCTCAGAAATTGATTTCTGCTAGTCTGGCTGAGCTGTGTGTGGCATGGGAAATATGCACAGGCCTCAGAGAGAAGAGGCAGTGAATCAGGATATTGTTCTTTTTCATGTTGGTACAGTGCAGTGTTTCCAAAAGAAAGCCCTAAGTCAAATGATATTTTGAAGGATTAGGGAACTATTTGGTACTCTTGGAGAAAGCCTGAAAGCCATCATTGTGTTGAAGAATTTTGCATTAGAGTAGCCTACATAAAACAAAAGCAGGAAAGTCTCTGTGAAGTCAGCAGTCAAGTGACTTTAACCCACATTAGAAAATAACTCTGTAGAAGAATTACTATAAAGACTGTTTTTGAAAGAGCTTAAAATAATTGATAGTAATGAGAGTGGAGAGTGTCCAGTCAAACAGCTAGTCCTTACTGTCTTCTGTAAATGATGTGTAGACATAAGAATTCTCTGGCCACCTACTGTGTTTCTGGCCCACATGCTTGTTGTTTTAAGATATTGACGTCTGGAGCCAACTTTCAGTTCCAGCAGCCACTCATCCTATCAACTAGGATTCCACAACAGGAACCTTTGGCTTGTAATTACATTTGTGGGATTATATTTTCACTCCTCAAATGATCACAGGTCAAACAATTGGTTTATGTCTGAGCATGTAGTGGAACAGGGTAAGCACAATATGTGCATTGGCATGGAAATTGAAGGACAGGCTATGGAGGGCTGACTCGTGGTAAGCTCAATAGAATCATATTGAGTAACAAATGTAAGAAAAGTAGTTACATTCACTTACATTAAAGACTGACGATTTGGCATTTAGGAAAAACAGCTCTACTGTTGTATTCTCTTTCAAGAATGTTATCTTCTCAATATAAAACCTGCAAAACACAAATAGACATGATGTAATTAAATGGAGTACTTGAATTAGGTGTAAGGTAATGCTCCTGGTTGCCTACCCCAATTTCAGAAGTCGTTCATATTTCAGAATATTACATTAGCACCATCTACTGGACATGACTAGCTACATGTGGTCAGGGTTACAAGTACCTCCTATCAACACTGGGGGAATGAACAATGTAGTATAGCTCTTTGAGCCTAGGCAACATTTATAGATACCTACTTTCTTTCCCTCGATGGATTTTCAAATAAACCTAATAGCCTAGTTTGCAAAGAGGAAGGGTAAGTCAATGGATTTAAGAACATGTAAGACACACTGTCAAAGCCTCAGCCTGATGGTACATGTGGTACACTATAGGGTAGCTGGCTGGTACAGTATGGGGGTCCATACTGTAGGCTACCAGCTGAGAGAGAGAGAAAGCGAGAGAGAGAGTGAGAGAGAGATCCCTCACCTGACAAGGAATTTGAGCTCCATTGGACCAGTCTTTTTAGTGAAGTCATGATCCAGAACCCTGCGATCCAGCTGGAGCCAGTTACTCTGACCACTTGGGAAGGATACAAGCAGATTTAAAGGGTTATAGGCAGAATACATTATCATCACCACGACTACTCTGTTCAAACTCATGTTACTTACAACAGATGCTATCTATTTAACAGTGCTGTCAACTGCTAGACTAATACAAAGTTCTCTCTTAAGTTGCATCATTTCAACTTGTGTCATGGAGATGCAATCAGCAGCATGGAAAAAGAGCTAGACTGGTTTGCACCCATGTACAGTATTTTATATCTGACACCAACATATTGGACATATGTCAGGGAACTAGAATGTAGCTAGGAATTGTACATACGTGTCATCGATGAAGAATAGTCCAAAATACTCCTTCTCCTTCAGGTTAAAGTGTGAGGACACCAAATCTAACAGATCCCGGGACAAGAGCTTTGGCTAGGAAAATGAAACCAGGTAGAGTACAAATGAACACAAATGCATGAAGTATCCACACTAGAGAATAACGACAATTAAAAGTAGAGAGGTTGAGTTTGTGTAGAGGGTGCGTACCTACCTGGACCAGCAGCTCCAGCTTCCTATCGTCCAGGAGGTGCACCTGGCATAGCCGGCCCTCCGTCATCTGTGGGAAGGGAACAGACATGATGAGATCCCCAGACAGCATGGCGACACTTTCATGACACCCAGCACAGCGGCTACTACACTCTCACTCTAGCACCACCATCTAATTCCTGGTGTCTCCATGCACTGCTGAGACCCAACCAGCGGCACGGCAGCTTCACACCCTACATCCATGACCTTCCTCTGTACCACTCTCATTAACATGAACCAAATCTAATGATCCGAGCCTTTCCTCCCATGTAAGACAAGAAAATGTATAATCTACAGTATAGCTGTTGAATAGATGAATGGATTCCTTTTCCATTGTCCAAATGGATGTTAGTGTTCGGGTGCTGTCAGCACATTTTACAGGTGTGTGTGTGTGCTTGCCGTATATTATTCCATGTCCTTGGGTGAGATGAGTGTGTGGAGGTGTTTGGAGTGAACGGCACGTAGTGGGCATTCAAACTACTGTTGGTGATATTGTTGGTGATATTTTAAGACCCATAATGTGCTTTCCTTATTCTGTTACTTCTGAGAGTGTGTAGATGATTAAGGACATTTGTTTCCAACACAGTTGTAAGAAACAAGAAAACACTGAATGGTCAGGTAAAATTGAGAGACAAACAAAGAATGGCCATGTAAGAGGTCTGCGAAAGTTGCAGGGAAACCAGGGAAAGATGCTGCACAGGATTCGTGTCAATGTTGACTCTCAAGGCTGCTTGACACTCAGGAATGTGGCAAAGAAGACGACATTTATTTCTGTGACTCGTTGGAGTGAAAAACATGTGGCTCCCAACTGGCTTGGCTGGCCTCTGTGGTGGAAAGTGACTGTCACGTTAGGGACCAGTGACCACAGGGTGGGAATAGACGTTCTGGGCTGATGTTAACTACAGTCTACCAGAACATATTGTTCCCTTCACCACAACAGAGCTGATTTTAAGCTGTTATACAGGCTACTTTTTTGGCTTTGTTTTTGAATACATAAAACCTAATTGAAATTTACTCACTTGTGAGCATGTCTGGACCAAGCGTTTTAAATTACTGTCGCGCAAACACAAAATTATGTAAACTCCCTTTTTTCTAAACTCAAAGTGTAGTTTTTAGGCATTTCAAAAAACAAAGTTGAGTCATTATTTCCCTTGAGAATTCAAGCCCTTTCCGAATGGTTCAATAGCCCACCTATACAGCAAAGAACAAATACACAATCATGGATTACTGGATGACGATCAAATTCTTAGAGTTTTTGTAACACAGAAGATACTATAGGGCCGGTCTGCATAGAACATTGTGTGCTTTCTGTGTAATCCATCTTAATATAGAGAATTATTGTAGCTGTTAATAACACAAGCTCCATTGTCTATGCAGGGATTAGTCACTATAGTAACCCTTTAAGGGATTATGCGGTTGTCCAGTGCATGATCCACACCACATTATATTTATCAATGTTGCATTGTTACGGACAAATGACATCAAAACATCAAAACAAATAGGCCAGTAGCTCCATGGTCTAAAATGTGTTAGTCTTCTAACATTGTTTAATGGGATAAAGTCTAATAACAGTAGTACTCATTTAATTACACCCCCTGATTTTCTGCCCCTTGCTTGTGCCCTTCTCTTGCCCCCTTAAAGCCCCCTTTACCTACCCTCACACCACCACCTATTTTAAATTTGCCTTAGCAACTAATGAGCTACTGCTCAGTCTGAACCCTATCTCCAAAGAATTACGCTACAGCTCACTGCACAACCAATTTCAGAAAGACAGAGAGACTCATAAAACATTTAAACAGACGCCTAAAATACCCTTAGACTATAAAGATGTACAACGTGCTGTGGCTCTACAATGTTTTTTTCACTCATTTATTTTTTCCTAGTAGCATGGCAGTAAAATAAGAGTTGTTGGTGACTATCTATCCTAACAATTTTTTTACTTTAAGTAACTAAGTTTTAAGAATCACTAAGGATGGACCGCGCCCCCCCCCCCTCCCCCTACACTTGCAGAAGGCTAGAGGCCATGGCTTTAGAGAGGTTGACCCACAGGATTAAAGGAAGGTCATGTGATGTGTAATAGCCATGACACAGAGGTCATCCCCTTGACAGCCTGTCATTGGGGTGGGGCGTTCCAGCCATGGCCTCTTCACACGACCTCCAGACACTGACCTACATGGGCTTAGCTCCAGCCCTGCAGCGTTAGACCCCGCTTGTAATTCACTGCAATAAGCCCCACATATTCTCACTCATTACCATCTCCTGTCACCATCCATCTTCACTGATAATGATCTACAAATATGAATCATGTCATTTGGTTTAGTAGTACTTCATGAAGGCCAACCTTTCCTAATTTGACATATCTGAATTATTGACATTTTTGAACATTTTCAAGATTTGACAGACATGTACGTAGAGTTATAGAGGATGTGTCATTTGTGCACACGCAAGATCCCATTCAGGTGCTCCAGCAAAAGACAGCATTTCAAAGTGCTTCACTTCTATCTGGGAGATCAAAAGACTGGCCATGCTGCTTCCTGATGACTTCCACATGTGCCATGAGACCCCTGTAAACCCGTCTCTGGGAATCAGTCCTCACAGGTACAAACTGCAAACTTTCACCCAATAGACACCATCAACTGGACACTAACCAGTCCAAGACAATCTATCAAAAAGAGCATGTCATTCTAAAAGTGAAATTGAAATGTAGTTCCCCTTTGGACATACTCCGTTATAGCCACAACATGATGGTTATTCTACAGACCCCAGACAACTCCTGACAGATATGCCCATTTACAGAAAGCAAGATATCAACAAGACAAGTCAAATTAGAATAGATCAGACATGATCTTGCTCCAGGCACCAGTACCTCCCAGTTAGCAGCTGGCACCGTACCTGTCAACAGAGCAGTCAATAAAAGCCACATTGATTTGAGCAGCATGTACAGTACAACCTTTCTCCTGGAGTAAAGGGATTGATTAGTAATGCAGTTTCAGCATACCCGATAGAAGTCCCCGAGCTGCCACCATGTCTGTAGGAAGCGGCGGGCTGGCATGAGCCCCTGAGAGGACCACCTTCTGAGGGTCTGCTCCGCCAAGCTCCAAACAACCTGGCTGCTTGAGGCCAGCAGCTCCTCCACTCTAGACATGAAGCTCACAGCCATAGCTGTCCCTTCACCGCTCACTCACTCACTCCCAGAGAACAAGGTTCCCGGTGCCCAGCACAGCCTTTCTCTACTGATACTAGTTTGTAGAACGCCTGTGATGCTTGAGAGATTCTTGGCCCAAGAGAATGTACGCTGCTGCGTCGAACACCGACTTCACTCTGTGTCTAGATGCTGTTGTGAATGTCAATACCCTGGAGGAACTTCAGTAGTAGTCTACTACTACACACTCGCTTTACTACGTCTCCCTGCTGATGTAATCTGTGTGAGTCACAGCTCTGGGCTAGAGGCTGGAGTTGTAGAGCTGCAGTGGAGTGTCCCAGCCTCCCGCTATGGGTCCTGGTCCAAGACAGGCTCACACTCACAGGACGAAGAGGAGAGGGAGGGCAGGACAAAGCCACAGAGAACCAGCCATAGGAGATTGGTCTGCTTACCACATAAACACACTTGACACACAAAGACTGACGGACAGCTCAATCCCTCCATCTCCGCCTCATAAACATTCTATATTCTTTCTGACTAGCAGGATCGTTTTTTTTCTTGAGGTTTTCTACTGTGTCGTTAACTTAGATTGGGAACCTCTGATGCCCAGTCTTAATGCACACAGTGTACTGTAGTTGTTCACTTATTATCAGGTATATTAAATTAATATCTCATATCACATTAGATATTGTTATAGATTTGAGTGATTCAGGATGGTTTCTGAAGGTCATTCATTTTCTCTGTAAAGTACTCCGGGTGCAGTTTCCTGAAGAGAGCAGATGTCTCCGCCCATCATATTCCACAGGAAAACTCAAAATAACCTGTGTGATTTGGACCAGCAGAGGCATTACAGCAGAAACACTATTACTAAAACTGTCTTCCTTTGGAAAATGTCAAATGTTGGAAATTGACAATAAACCGAATGTAATGGATATAGCTTAGGAAAAGTGGTTTCCATAGATTTGCTTTTGATTTCAAACATTGACATTTGACATACTGTGGGAAAATAGTAATTATTTTATTTATTTAGAATAAGCATTTTTACATTCCTTTTAGCAAAGAAGGATGTTCATATTTTCCCAAAGAGCCACACACCATTCTGACAGAAACTGAAGAAAACAAGTGAAAAGAGAGAAAATGTGCTCTCGGCTGTAGAGTCCCAATTATATAAGTCTATATTTCAGTCGGACGATGTGTCTCATCTGGAAACAATATCCTGCTGTTTGTTTGAGTGATCCGAGTCTCCTAGAACACAAAAGATTCTGCAGTCAAAACGTACAACAGAACACGTTGCAAAGCCCTCTGAACAACATCCGAGTGATTATTTGAAACAAAGTTGAATGAATACTCATAACAGTCCTGAATACTGTGTGGGTAAATATTGTCTACAAAGCTAAACCATTGGCTACATCATAAAAATGGGCTAATCAATTGTTCCCAAGCAGCACTGTCCACTGTCGACGGAACATTAGCAGCTGTTTCAGAAGTGTAAACTGTCATCTATCGAAAATCTCTGTCTCATCATCTGTGCCATCTGCACATTGTCCTGACTGGAAGGCCATAGATGATTCTTACATCTTTTGGACTACATGTGTGTAGTCTTATAGTTATAGTATAGTTTTCTAGTGCGGTAAAGACAAATACCTATTGAACCAAACAATCACACAGGGTAAAGTTCAACTGCAAAAACATGAACCATTTTGTAATAATGCATCTGCTACAGATAAAGCACAGTGTATGGCACTGCAGTGTAGCTTTAACATCTAGCTCCATTATGAAAATACCTTCAGGAGGATTTTAATTATTCCATTTCGACGTCAAAATTACAAAATACTTTGTGGTTAATATTTCAAATTGTATATTCAAAACATTGGTTTGATAAAAACAGTGGCCTGTTTTCGCTAGATAAAGCACGAACATACAATATAAAACCAGTGCAGGACCTATAGATGACATACTACTTTAAACAGAGTAGTGGCATTCCCTCTAACTGTATCTACTATCCCATACTATCCAGACACTTGGACCAGGCAGTATTCAGATGATTCCCTCCACAGTGAGAGGGGAAAGGTCCGTTTGCTCCTATAACACATATGGCCATGCAGGGGCTGTCTTCCAAAGAGAGACAAAATAACAGCCAGAGGCCAAAACACACACACACGCACACACAGCAACCCCAGAAGACAGAAACACACACATGCACAATGTCTGCAGGTGCCTGCTATTCACAGCTGATGTCCATGTGTGATTTTTCTCCAGTCGGCAGCTTTGCGGTAGAGGTAGGGGTGAGACCAAAACAAGAAACTGTCTGTGAATTCAGAGGAAAGTAAGAACCGTATACCTCTCATTGGGAGTAACCACTCTTTATCTATTCCTAAAATCACCCATGCCCATGTCTTAAGAGGAGATTCTATTCAGCTCTATAAACATTGCTACAGCTCTATGACATTTCCCCTCACACTATTCTTGCTTTTCTAATCTTATAGTGCACTGTAAGGGAATGAGACTACCTTCACACAAAATCCACATTTTCAGTTCAACTGGGCCTTTTGAAGAATGGTGGTGGTGATACAACGCAGAGGAGCCGTGTACAGTATTATCTGCCACACTGATCTGTGAAACCTTACAAATTTTCCCTATAGTCCCTGATGAAAGAAAGTATGGATCTATCTTTTCCTCTCGCACTGTGAGTGGACAGCTCCAGCTGTCCCTCTCACGCTCATTCACCCATATGTCTCCATAATGACAGACCCACTGGAGAGGCTGGTACCACTGACTGCAGCATGACCTCACATTCTGGCCCGCTCTTCACTCTGAGGTCACTCTCATAAACACATCACTGACAAGCCCCATCCAAGTCATATATGCTCCACAGAGGAATCTATTTATTTCAGTGCTAATTATTGTCCTCATGACTTCAAGAGTGTGCTTTACCACCAATTGTGTTTTTTCTCTTCTAACAACCAGAATACAATCTATTGTTGTGGAGAATCAGGGAACTGCTGCCTTGTTGAACATACTGCAGTTTCCAGAAATCACCAGTAGGTGGAGTAATATCACACTACTAGACTAGACTCCACTTCTGAATAAGTGTAAGGCAAGTTGTCTACAACATTTGTCCTTTTGTTCTAGCCCACAGTGTTAGTGCTGGGCTGAAACAAAAGCCTGCACATCCTGTTGCGCTCCAGAACAGGCGTTGGAGATCCCTGATCTAGTGTAGCCTTTTACACCCATACCTGTATACGGGTTGAAAATAGCACTTATAAATGCCTAAATTGGAATACAGTAGCTATACAGTAACATACTTAACATGACGGCAGACCTTAGGCTCTTGATTTTATTAATTTATTGCCACCGGGGCCTGCCGGTGTAACTGCTAAACAGCTTGCTTACTGCATGATTGTAGCGGGTTAACTAGCGCGTTAGTTCTAGTAGCTACAGTGAGGGAAAAAAGTATTTGATCCCCTGCTGATTTTGTACGTTTGCCCACTGACAAAGAAATTATCAGTCTATAATTTTAATGGTAGGTTTATTTGAACAGTGAGAGACAGAATAACAACAAAAATATCCAGAAAAATGCATGTCAAAAATGTAATAAATTGATTTGCATTTTAATGAGGGAAATAAGTATTTGACCCCTTCTCAATCAAAAAAGATTTCTGGCTCCCAGGTGTCTTTCATACAGGTAACGAACGGAGATTAGGAGCACACTCTTAAAGGGAGTGCTCCTAATCTCAGTTTCTTACCTGTATAAAAGATACCTGTCCACAGAAGCAATCAATCAATCAGATTCCAAACTCTCCACCATGGCCAAGACCAAAGAGCTCTCCAAGGATGTCAGGGACAAGATTGTAGACCTACACAAGGCTGGAATGGGCTACAAGACCATCGCCAAGCARCTTGGTGAGAAGGTGACAACAGTTTCTGTGATTATTCGCAAATGGAAGAAACACAAAAGAACTGTCAATCTCCCTCAGCCTGGGGCTCCATGCAAGATCTCACCTCGTGGAGTTGCAATGATCATGAGAACGGTGAGGAATCAGCCCAGAACTACRCAGGAGGATCTTGTCAATGATCTCAAGGCAGCTGGGACCATAGTCATCAAGAAAACAATTGGTAACACACTATGCCGTGAAGGACTGAAATCCTGCAGCGCCCGCAAGGTCCCCCTGCTCAAGAAAGCACATATACATGCCCGTCTGAAGTTTCCCATGAACATCTGAATGATTCAGAGGACAACTGGGTGAACGTGTTGTGGTCAGATGAGACCAAAATGGAGTTCTTTGGCATCAACYCAACTTGCCGTGTTTGGAGGAGGAGGAATGCTGCCTATGACCCCAAGAAACCATCCCCACCGTCAAACATGGAGGTGGAAACATTATGCTTTGGGGGTGTTTTTCTGCTAAAGGGACAGGACAACTTCACCGCATCAAAGGGACGATGGACGGGGCCATGTACCGTCAAATCTTGGGTGAAAACCTCCTTCCCTCAGCCAGGGTATTGAAAATGGGTCGTGGATGGGTATTCCAGCATGACAATGACCCAAAACACACGGCCAAGGCAACAAAGGAGTGGCTCAAGAAGAAGCACATTAAGGTCCTGGAGTGGCCTAGCCAGTCTCCAGACCTTAATCCCATAGAAAATCTGTGGAGGGAGCTGAAGGTTCGAGTTGCCAAACGTCAGCCTCGAAACCTTAATGACTTGAAGAAGATCTGCAAAGAGGAGTGGGACAAAATCCCTCCTGAGATGTGTGCAAACCTGGTGGCCAACTACAAGAAACGTCTGACCTCTGTGATTGCCAGCAAGGGTTTTGCCACCAAGTACTAAGTCATGTTTTGCAGAGGGGTCAAATACTTATTTCCCTCATTAAAATGCAAATCAATTCATAACATTTTTGACATGCGTTTTTCTGGATTTTTTTGTTGATATTCTGTCTCTCACTGTTCAAATAAACCTACCATTAAAATTATAGACTGATCATTTCTTTGTCAGTGGGCAAACGTACAAAATCAGCAGGGGATCAAATACTTTTTTCCCTCACTGTATGTTGACTATGACATTAGCTAATATGGTAACAACGATTTAGGCTGTGTGTAGCAGTTATGATATGAATGTTTGGCTATGAAAGGTTTTTTCGCCTGGTCACAGACAGCTGATGTGTTGTGCACTGAAGTGCACAAGCGAAGGGAAAATGTTCGAGGAAGAGAGCGTGTAGATGTGAGAAGGAATTATATAATGAGCAAAGGGATGATGCTGCTTGTATGTGGCTGCTATGAAAGTGAATTGTGCTTGCGTGTGATCAGGGACGTAGTAATTCTGCCGATTGTGTTGAAAAACGTTTCTTAAAACGGAAGCAAACGGAACGAAACGGGGATAAACATACATGAATTTGTCCAATAGAAACTGTTGTTTGCAACTGTTGGACTAATGATTACACCCTAGATCAGCTAGATGCAGGCAAGTGTGCAAGGCGTTACTGAATGTGTCACTGTCACCTTGATTACTCAAATTTTTCTCTCGACCTTTGCACCTACGTTGTAAACTAAATTTAAAAAGCTAGGTTGTAGCAACCTCATGATGGGTACAGGGACAATTTGAGCATAATATAGTAGCCTAAACCTATGGATGTTACACTGAGCTGGGTGAATGGAATATGAATGACAGTCATCCGATATGCTGTAATAGAAATAAGGCTCATACATTTCTTTATCTTAAACGGCACCAACCACCACTGGATAAGATAGTGTAAAAAAATGAATTTGAACAATTTATCTGCACCGTATGTTTGTTAGCTAGCTAGCCAGACAGTTTGAGGAATGATTTTAGAAATTTTTCAAATTCACTGCCAATATTCCATTCAAACAATGCAGACAAGAAAATAGCTTTCCAATAAAAAAGGTTTTTAAAAAAACGATATATACACTGCTCAAAAAAATAAAGGGAACACTAAAATAACACATCCTAGATCTGAATGAATTAAATATTCTTATTAAATACTTTTTTCTCTTTACATAGTGAGATGTGCTGACAACAAAATCACACAACATTATCAATGGAAATCAAATTATCAACCCATGGAGGTCTGGATTTGGAGTCACACTCAAAATTAAAGTGGAAAACAAACAACAGGCTGATCCAAATTGTGATGTAATGTCCTTAAAACAAGTCAAATGAGGCTCAGTAGTGTGTGTGGCCTCCACGTGCCTGTATGACCTCCCTACAATGCCTGGGCATGCTCCTGATGAGGTGGCGGATGGTCTCCTGAGGATCTCCTCCCAGACCTGGACTAAAGCATCCCCAACTCCTGGAAAGTCTGTGGTGCAACGTGGCGTTGGTGGATGGAGCGAGACATGATGTCCCAGATGTGCTCAATTGGATTCAGGTCTGGGGAACGGCGGGCCAGTCCATAGCATTATTGCCTCCTCTTGCAGGAACTGCTGACACACTCAGCCACATGAGGTCTAGCATTGTCTTGCATTAGGAGGAACCCAGGGCAACCGCACCAAGCATATGGTCTCACAAGGGGTCTGAGATCTCATCTCGGTACCTAATGGCAGTCAGGCTACCTCTGGCGAGCACATGGAGGGCTGTGCGGCCCCCAAGAAAATTCCACCCCACACCATGACTGACCCACGCCAAACCGGTCATGCTGGAGGATGTTGCAGGCAGCAGAACGTTCTCCACGGCGTTCCAGACTCTGTCACGTCTGTCACATGTGCTCATGTGCTCAGTGTGACCTGCTTTCATCTGTGAAGAGCACAGGGCGCCAGTGGCGAATTTGCTAATCTTGGTGTTCTCTGGCAAATGCCAAACGTCCGCACGGTGTTGGGCTGTAAGCACAACCCCCACCTGTGGACGTCGGGCCCTCATACCACCCTCATGGAGTCTGTTTCTGACCGTTTGAGCAGACACACTGCACATTTGTGGCCTGCTGGAGGTCATTTTGCAGGGCTCTGGTAGGCTCCTCCTTGCACAAAGGCGGAGGTAGCGGTCCTGCTGCTGGGTTGTGCCCTCCTACGGCCTCCTCCACGTCTCCGATGTACTGGCCTGTCTCCTGGTAGCGCTCCATGCTCTGGACACTACGCTGACAGACACAGCAACCTCTTGCCACAGCTCGCATTGATCTGCCATCCTGGATGAGCTGCACTACCTGAGCCACTTGTGTGGGTTGTAGACTCCGTCTCATGCTACCACTAGAGTGAAAGCACCGCCAGCATTCAAAAGTGACCAAAACATCAGCCAGAAGCATAGGAACTGAGAAGTGGTCTGTGTCACCACCTGCAGAACCACTCCTTTATTGGGGGTGTCTTGCTAATTGCCTATAATTTCCACCTTTTGTCTATTCCATTTGCACAACAGCATGTGAAATGTAATTGTCAATCAGTGTTGCTTCCTAAGTGGACAGTTTGATTTCACAGAAGTGTGATTGACTTGGAGTTACATTGTGTTGTTTAAGTGTTCCCTTTATTTTTTTTAGCAGTGTATATACATATATACACACAAACATACACACACACACATAGCCTTCGGAAAGTATTCAGACCCCTTTACTTTTTCCATATTGTTATGTTACAGCCTTATTCTAAAATGGATTAAATAAAACCATTTCATCAGCAATCTACACACAATACCCCATAATGACAAAGCGAAAACAGGATTTTAGAAATGTTTGCAAATGTATTAAAAACAAAAAACAAAAATACCTTATTTACATTCAGTACCAGTCAAAAGTTTGGACACACCTACTCATTCAAGGGTTTTTCTTTATTTGTACTATTTTATACATTGTAGAATAATAGAGAAGACATCAACACTATGACAAAACACATGGAATCATGTAGTAACCAAAAAAGGTGTTCAATCAAAACATACTTTAGAATTTAGATTCGTCAAAGTAGCCACCCTTTGCCTTGATGACAGCTTAGCACACTCTTGGCATTCTCTCAACCAGCTTCACCTGGAATGCTTTTCCAACCGTCTTGAAGGAGTTCCCACATATGCTGAGGACTTGTTGGCTGCTTATCCTTCACTCTGCGGTCCAACTCATCCAAAATCATCTCAATTGGGTTGAGGTCGGGTGATTGTGGAGGCCAGGTCAACTGATGCAACACTCCATCACTCTCCTTCTTGGTCAAATAGCCCTTACACAGCCTGGAGGTGTGTTGGGTCATTGTCCTGTTGAAAAATAAATGATAGTCCCACTAAGCCTAAACCAGATGGGATGGCATATCGCTGCAGAATGCTGTGGTAGCCGTGCTGGTTAAGTGTGCCTTCTAAATAAATCACTGACAGTGTCACCATTAAAGCACCCCCACATCATCACACCTCCTCCTCCATGCTTCACGATGGGAACCACACATGCGGAGATCATCTATTCACCTACTCTGCGTCTCACAAAGACACGGCGGTTGGAACCAAAGATCTCACATTTGCACTCATCAGACCAAAGGACAAATTTCCACTGGTCTAATGTCCATTGCTCGTGTTTTTTTGGCCCAAACAAGTCTCTTCTTATTATTTGTTGAGTAGTGGTTTCTTTGCAGAAAATAGATCATGAAATCCTGATCCAAGCAGTCTCCTCTGAACAGTTGATGTTGAGATGTGTCTGTTACTTTGGGCTGCAATCTGAGGTGTAGTTAACTCTAATGAACCTATCCTCTGCAGCAGAGGTAACTCTGGGTCTTCCTTTCCTGTGCCAGTGCTCATGAGAGCCAGGTTCATCATAGAGCTTGATGGTTCTTGCGACTGCACTTGAAGACAATTTCAAAGTTCTTGAAATGTTCAGAGTTGACTGACCTTCATGTCTTAAAGTAATGATGGACTGTCGTTTCTCTTTGCTTATTTGAGCTGTTCTTGCCATAGTATGGACTTGGTCTTTTACCAAATAGGGCTATCTTCTGTATACCACCCCTACCTTGTCACAACACAACTGATTGGCACAAACATATTAAGAAGGAAAGAAAATTAACTTTTAACAAGGCACACCTCTAATTGAAATGCCTTCCAGGTGACTACCTCATGAAGCTGGTTTAGAAAATGCCAAGAGTGTGCATAGCTGTCATCAAGGCAAACGGTAGCTACTTTGAAGAATCTCAAATATAAATATATTTTGATTTGTTTAACACTTTCTTGGTTACTGCATGATTCTATATGTGTTATTTCATAGTTTAAATGTCTTCACTATTATTCTACAATGTAGAAAATATTACAAATAAACAAAAACTTTTGAATGAGTAGGTGTGTACAAACTTTTGACTGGTACTGTAAGTATTTAGACCCTTTGCTATGAGACTTGAAATTGAGCTCAGGTGCATCCTGTTTCCATTGATCATCCTTGAGATGTTTCTACAACTTGATTGGAGTCTACCGGTTGTAAATTTAATTGATTGGACATGATTTGGAAAGGCACACGCCTGTCTATATAAGGTTCCACAGTTGACAGTGCATTTCAGAGCAAAAACCAAGCCATGAGGTCGAAGGATTTGTCTGTAGAGCTCCAAGAGAGGATTGTGTCGAGGCACAGATCTGAGGAAGGGTACCAAAACATTTCTGCAGCATTGAAGGTCCCCAAGAACACAGTGGCCTCCATCATTCTTAAATGAAAGAAGTTTGGAACCCCCAAGACTCTTCCTAGAGCTGGCCGCCCAGCCAAACTGAGCAATCGGGAGAGAAGGGCCTTGGTCAGGGAGGTGACCGATGGTCACTGACAGAGCTCCAGAGTTCCTCGGTGGAGATGGGAGAAGCTTCCAGAAGGACAACCATCTCTGCAGCACTCCACCAATCAGGCCTTTATAGAAGAGTTGCCAGACGGTAGCCACTCTCAGTAAAAGGCACATGACAGGCCGCTTGGAGTTTGCCAAATGGCACCTAAAGACTCTGAGACCATGAGAAAGGAGATTCTCTGGTCTGATGAAACCAAGATCGAACTCTTTGGCCTGAATGCCAAGCGTCACGTCGGGAGGAAACCTGGCACCATCCCTACAGTGAAGCGTGGTGGCAGCATCATGCCGTGGGGATGTTTTTCATCAGCAGGGACTGGGAGACTAGTCAGGATGGAGGCAAAGACAAACAGATACTTTCCGAAGGCACTGTGCATGTATGATTTTACAGGCTATTTAAAAACAGAATGTGTAAAACCTGTCAATTGTATTTAGAATTATATTAACATTTTTGGTTGACAATTCTTACACAATTTCTGATATTCACATCCCTTACTTTTATTTTCCCGCATAAGTAAAATCTGGATTATTGCTCTACTGCCGTTCATTCCAATTAGACTGGTTTGGATTTCTCCCTGACCAATTATGGCTGCCATTTTCACCGCATTCTGGAACTTTGAGGGTTGATGACATAGCCCCTCTAGTAATTTAATAGGATCTCTATGGTACTAAGTAGCAGCAACAAACCCAAACCAACCCGTGGCATTAGCAAAACATGTCACAGTTGGTTGCATAGTGTAACGTCGTCACCAGCCTGAATCTAATCCAATCTGGCGCCAGTCAGTCTACATCTGTAAAGCACAGAATTAGCTTCCAAACTAGATTGTTATTTCTTAAAATATATTTTTAATGAGGGATGATGACAATCATTGACCCTGTTTTTCTTTAAGACAAAGTGCACAGTTGGATCCCTGGTCATGAACAGATGCTGGGACCTACCAGAAGGAGTAAAGAGGGGTATTATAACATGTCAGGCAATGTGATTGCAATGGTTTAGTGACCTCAAAAAATAATTTTATTCACTGTTCACTTGTTATTTTCACAGCTTGTCAGACAAGCTCAGAATAAGTGTCATGCGACACAAATACCACTGTGACACCACCTCCGTTGCTGCCAGTGTCTCCCTTGACTCCTATGAAAAGGACACGCCACCATGAGGCCTCTGACAGTGACCCGAGTTACTGCCCTGATGACAGACAGCTTCATTAACAATGGTGTGTTATGTGAAAATTTGTTTGAAAGTTACCCGGTTTGATGAACTAGTAGGTTAATTAACCAGCCAAGCAGATACAAGTAGTAGTCATTTTGGTTGTGAAGTGCATTATCAAAAATCTTTGTTCTTTCTTGATAACAAAATGCAATTCACCACTTGGCTGTCTATTGTATCACCCTGTCACAGGCCCTACTAGTCAACACCACCTCATAAGTTGAGGAAATATATTGTTTATGAGGACTCCCTGCTGCAGTTGTTTGAGAGATGTCCAGTTTGCAGCTGAACATGCAACATAGAGAAGGCCAGCTGTGAGGATTCCTATAAAAGGAACAGGGAGGACACTTGAATCAGGTTGGTGACATCTGACCTGGTCAAAGGTCAAAACTGTTTTGAGTTTTTTCCCAATTCAACTTCATAACCTAACCTGGTGGAACCAGCCTGATCGCTGTGTTTACCATTCCATTTCACTGATCTACTTTGCCATGCCCATCAATGGGGCTCTTGCAAATACCTCACAAAGACCTTGTCAGATATCACCTATCCTAACTGCCATTGGTAATTGATGTTCACAAATGCATCTATGGAGCCAGCACTTGGAGACTTGCAAGATGTGATGGAATCTGACAGGCAGGCTTGATACTGATGTCTCTGAATGGAGAGACCTGGCACTCTGCATCAAAATCTTAATACACACAACTTTTACTTGTATTGTCTTTTCTTTTCTTTTTTAATTTCAATGCTATCAGTCAATATGTGGAGGGAGAAACCCTGTGTATTCTGCACTAGGATCAGGGAACTCCTGTTGTATACGGGACACCACAAAGGAAGGTATGACCCCTGACATGTTTGCTAAGGTAGCCCCATTACCACCAGACAAAACGCCGATAGGCACAGTATCTTGTTAACTGACTTGCCTAGTTAAATAAAGGTTCACTTAAAAAATGTACTACATTAAAGTTATCAAAAACACTTAGTTTAAAATATCTACATAAACTCAGCAATTGCATTCTCATATTACTCTGGAGGCTACTGACCTATTCAAAGCGTCCTACGGCATCTCACCATGCATCTGCCTGTAGTTATTGAACACAACCTGCAAGAGGTTTGTTTGTTGCAATTGAGTGTTGTGAAACAGCTGCGGGCAAGGTTCTGACACCCCTTATCAAACCACACCCACAAGCCAACTCACATTTGGCTTCTGTCATGGCCGCCAGCATTTCAGGAGGAGCAAGCCCAAAAAAAATGAGGCCAAATCAATGGATGATTTTCCCCTTTAAGGAGTACACAATAGTCTTGAGTGTTACCTGACAACTGTTCACATAGTGTTTTCATCTGACTAGCGAGTGCTTCGAGGAGATGATTACACACCTCAGGCGTGCTCTGGCTCTGGTACTGCGGCAGCGGATGTCTGTTTCAATTTAGATACCTCTCAGTCCAATTCCATAACTTATCAGTATTAATAGGCTTGGGTCTATAGGGAACACAATGAGGGCATGACATTGCTGCCATGATCATCAAGCATCTGTGTCCCCTAGCTAATTTCATTAGGATGGCAATTACCACGTACTGTAAGCGCTCCGTTAATTGTCTAAAAGAGGATGGCCTTCCATAGCAGCAGACATACAGCTCCAGCACAGGGCAACAGCTGCTGACACACAGCTACAGCTAACGGGCCACAGCCCCATTCCACATACAGAGCTACAGCTGACAGGCAGGCAGGCAGGCTAGGACACGAACACGTACAGTACAGTACAGTACGGCTGAGGCAAGGGCAGCATGGTGGACAGCGTTAGCATTCCCTTTCCTCTCAGAGATGACGCCCATGCCATGCCTTCAGAGTGACAGGGGCAGTGCCATGGCTTAACATGGAAAGTATCCTGACTGCTGCCTCTGTTCAGAAGCAGAGCAGGTGTCTAATCTGTTCCAGACCATGATATCCCGATGGGAACATTTTGTAGTCATAAATAAAATATGAGTGGATTAAAGCACTTCAAATAATCAAGTCTAGCAGTTATGCATAAGTGATCGCTTGATTACTATGCTACATGTCTCGTACGTTGTAGTGTTTACCAAATTAAATCAAGTCTAATAACTTACTCTTACTCTTCCCCTGTGCTCCAATAAGCTCTCTCTATTCAGAATGGTTGCTATTAAGCACACATTCTGCATTCAATCAACCAGGGATGAAACTATAGATTCTGAGAAGGATTTGTATTTTCTTTCTCAGTATGTCTGTGACTGAGAGGTCCCCATTATGTGTTTAAGGGAAGTTCTCAGTGCATATGTTTAATACACACACACACACACACACACACACACACACACACACACACCACAACACACACACACACACACACACACACACACACACCTCAATAATACCCCATTAAAGTCATGTGATTAAGCTCCAGTTGGTGAATGAGAGAGAGAGAAAAGCTTTTTGTGTGTGGTGGGGCGGTACAGTCAAGCCCTGCTTTGTGCAGCCTGGCAAGGGGTGGAGGAAAGGGAGAGGGGTCAGGGGGTCAGTACTGCCACCACCGTCCCATTGAGATGTCTGTTATGTCCAGGGATTTTGGACCTGGTTCTCTGCTTTCCAGGACACTGCTCTGAGGCCTACTGGAGGCCTGTGACAAACCCAGTGTGCATAACCCAGATGCCACCGAGCTGAGGGGGCTGAGGGGGTGGGACGGAGGCCATGGTGTCAGCCGCACACTGTCTGCCCTCATCAAATAAGCCCCCGGCCCCAAGGGATTGTGGGTGCTGCTGAGATTTGCAAAGGCAGAGGCTGTTAGAGAGAGGAAAAATGAACTGGAGTTGCAGGGTTTTAATATGATATGCAAGAGATGGAGGTCATGAATGGCTGCTCTCTGTGGGGGTCCTAAGAGACAGACAAAGACAGGGGGAAAGTAAAGAAGCAAGTGAGAGAGACAGAGAGAGAGAGAAAGACAGATAATGGTTCATATAACATGTATGCTGATATCTCATACTTGATTGTCTAACTCCTCTAACATACTGTATTTGTTTAGGAAGTGACAATATTCTATAAATTACATGAGTGTCATGCTATGCCTGGTCAACAAAACATCCCTGTTCAGTCATGTTGTAAAATACATTTTTCTTGTCTCGTTTTATTCAACACAATAGCAAAATGCCTGTTTTTATTTATAGCTATGTTCAGCAATGAAATTGTCCTTGTTCTGTAAATATAGATGAATTACCACCATCATGCATCCAATTTCCACAGTAATGTGAATGGTGCCCAGAGGAACGTCTGTAGGGACCCAGTGAAAAGGTTATTCTGAATGCTAAACTAGGGCTGTGGCGGTCATGAAGCTTTGTCCGCCAGTGATTGTCAAGCAAATGACTGCCGGTCTCACGGTAATTGACCATTAATTAACATAAAAACATTTAGCATCTCCTGGCTTCCACGCATAGCCTACAAGCCACTGATACAGACCTTTGGAACATCTACATCTTAAAAAGTATAATAAATCCATTTAATATAGCCTACACAATAAATTCATAATTTATTTTAAACATGATATGAAGAAAATGTAGTATATTTCAGAAGATCAGAATACCATACTCTTGTTCTTATGTTAGGCCCTGATCTGGCTATGGGCTGCACTAGTTCATTTAGCAGACAAGATTTGCTTAGAAGTCTGTGGCATTATTGTATAGTATGAAGAATACAAATGAACATAGCTGAATAATAGGATGTTTTCTCCAAACATTTTCTGAGGGAGTGCGCATATTCTGTGTTGAGCGGTTAACAAAGAAACAGGTCCTCCTATATTCTTAATATCGAGTTATTTATGCAACTTTAGTTGTGATACAAACGTTGGGCTATATGTTTAGATGTTTTATACATTCTAAGGCTGCATGATGAGACTCTAATGATGATTTGAAAAAAGTTGAAAGGCATGAGCTCTGCTTTGTTTCTTGCACAGGCTGCACACACTTCATCAGTCTCTCATTCACAATTTGACAAGCACTTGATAATGCCTTCAATTTCCCGGCGGCATCCCCCTAGTGTGGCCGTACTGCCCCCTAAAAACATCCATACATTTTGCGGCCAGCGGCCGTTGTTGATATTATAATTCCCTTCTCCCAGCTGCATGTTCCCGAAGTACCTATCACTCACATAGCTCTCTCAGATATCGTAATTGTTATTAGCCAATGCCGTCACGTGATCAGGTTCTCCTCACAGGCATCCATCTCAGCCCCGAAGTAGGCTACAAGTAAAAGACAGACACATCAAGGATGCAACTGCGCGCATCCTTCTTATCGAATTCCAAGACGCATATTTAAGATGTTGGAACTGTCCACATTTACTGTTCGTCAGCCAACAAGATGAGTAGGCTTAACGAACAGCAAAATAACTAGCCTAAGTCAATCTACTATCCCCCACAGTACAAAAGTTAACCTATTCTATTGCGAGAAATCAATATTCCAAACATAGTCCTGGGACAGTTGTGGAATGTGATAGATCCCAGATTAATGCAACCACTCACATCCAAAAACGTTTTAAAAGCAATGAGGCTGATGCAACAGATCAGAACGTTTATCTTAAAAATGTTGATCAACTATTAGGCTATTTCTTCAGATTATGAGCGCAGCAATGCACACACGGTAGTAGGCTAAGCGCGAATGTTCTAAAATGCAATTAGTTAGCAGGAAAACACCATTCTCAAAAGTGACCACAAATGCCACTATGCATGTAATGCTTTATTATAAACGTACATTTTAATGGTGAAAATTATCTTCCCCAAATTTGAAACTCACTTGCCAACTATGTTAGGCTCTACACCGGTTGTAAAGCAGATTAATGTGCTTAATTTGAAGAAGCTGTTTGGCCACTTTAGTTGTGATAAAAACCTTATCAAAACATATAGGCCTATGGGCTAGGCTACATAAGTTGAGGGACTATGATTTGAAAAAGTCGCAAAAAAAAGACTTGCTCTGTTTGCCTTACTGCATAAAAGCTGGACATCATTCACAAGTGACAATATATAATTCACAAGTGATAGGCTAATATTGTCACCCATCAGACTATTCTTGGTTTAATCTTGTCTTTACATATACTAAATAATATATGTGTGAAATTTGTTTTGATTGAGAATGGACCATGAGAATGAACAGGGGCAGGGGGAAAAATACATGTCATCTATGCACTTAAATAGCGAATGGAGGACGCTTTTCCCGTGGTTCATTTTCATGCCAGCCAGGTAGACTATACTCCTGTTGTAAAGCAAAGCAATGTGTTTAATATTAGGAATGTTGAGAAATAAATATAGTAGGCCTAGCCTATAGAAAGCTGATGGGATACTCCTATTTTTAAAAGAGGCCATCAAAACTTTGTTTTCTCACACAATTGCATAGAAATGTTGCAAAACATAAGCTTGTGGACTCTCATGAAGTGTTTGATTTGATTTTCGATTACATTTGCATTGATGTCAGAGTGATTAGAGGGACAAGAGAGTGCTGAGTACCAGGTAGTTAGCAAGTCTGGTAGGCTACTAATGACCATCAGCAGCATCAGAGCTTGAAGAAGCCGAGTTACCGTGACTAAACGGTCACATGGAATTTGACTGCGGTCATGACTCGTGACTACCGGTGTGGCGGTAATACAGTAACAGCCCTATGATAAACCAACTGTCAAGTACGCAGACACACACAGCAGAAATAGGGTATTGTCAATGCTAAAAACCAATGCTTCAAAGAGCTATATAACTACCACACGTAATACGTACATCTCTGCAGTTAAACTCAACCCCATCATATCACTTACTGACTTATTTGATACACTGCTCTTTCTTGTCCTTGTACAAAGATAACATCCTCCATTAGAGAGTGTTTGCCAGGTGATAACTACTATAACTATTAGATATTGTAATGAGACTATCAAACAATCCTCTAACTAAATAATCAGATCAATTACACAGCTTTATCAGGGCAGCAAAACATGCATAGGGAAGCAAAACATGCATTGGGAATACAGACAGAAGGACAATGAAAACCTCAGACCGTGACTACTCAGTGTGGATTTCATAGACAAAACAGTCCCTGAGGCATTATGGGAAAAAACGCTAGCGGATACACAGCAGTCAATTTGGATTAGTCACCATTGGTCCATTGCAGCAAACCACCAATGTGACAGAGGACCTCTCAATCTGTCACCGTGTGAACACTTATCCCAGGGTCTCTCTAGTCCACTTCGGCGGGGAACTGAGCTTTTGGAGATTCACGATTTGGCATGGAGGGGTGCTGGGTTGGGGGGGGTTCATGAGTGCTGAGCGTAGTAGCAGACTGCTTCTGATACTCTACAATCCCTGGAAAGGATTATAACTCACCGTCTCATACGTACACACAAGCACAACATATACAGCAAGACATTTGAAACCATACTGTTTACAGTTAAGCATAGGTGGTTTGTAGTGTCAAAAGTGCCAACGGGTAAACCTGTCTGTTTTTACTTTGTTACAGCAGACTACAAGAATGATCTTGACAAACGTATCCCTGAAGGGTAGCATATCTTTCAAATATAATCAAGGTCACCACCCTGCACCCTTTAACACAACCTCCCTCCCCTGTCTCTGCATTCTCCCTCAGGGGTGAATATTACTTTACCATTGTGTGGATGACACCTGTTGCCACCCTCTTATGGGAGGGTGGTGGCATCGTCTCTATTGCATGATCCCGAGGCATCCAGCTTTAGAGCCAAGCCCACTGCCACTGAATCAGGTTTTTCTCAATGTCCAGTGAGGTATACAAGCTAGACCTGCTTAGGCTTTTATAAAGCTAGCCAGCTTCCGTTAGCATCACATTCCAGGTCAGGCTTTATCCTTACTACAACGGTGGATATTGCTCTTCCGCCTGCTGCTAACTCAGGCAGGCCAATTGTCCGGGAGAAGAAGGAAAAATCCCATTGCAAAATAATGCATTTTAACCTATTCATTGATGGAATACCACATGATGGAAATACATTAGACTGGTCAT
This sequence comes from Salvelinus sp. IW2-2015, assembly GCF_002910315.2. Lineage (NCBI taxonomy): Eukaryota > Metazoa > Chordata > Actinopteri > Salmoniformes > Salmonidae > Salvelinus > Salvelinus sp. IW2-2015. The sequence continues at coordinate 14,082,844 of NC_036851.1, read as the reverse complement.
GCTTATCGGTCTATAGGTAATTTGCATAATTTAGTGGAATTAAATTTGCGATTGTGTACAGTATGTTAGTTACGCATCTTATGTATCACACGCGTACAGCATACAGATACAGAGACTTTGAGCAGGAAATATGCTACAGCATCTCAAACAGCAGATGCATAGGCAACAGAAGGCAGGCTTTATCAGCGAGTCACACACCACTTTGCAATGAACTGTAGGCAGTAGGCTATGCATTTTCAAAACATATACTTAAATTGTTTGAAACCTGAATGTGTACCTTGGTTTAAAGTAGCCTAGTCAAAATCAGACCACATCCGTGGAGGCAATTATTTTATATCAACTTTCTTTCATTGTCCAGTAGCCAAAAGCACAATCCTAGTCATATTAGCAAACAATGCTAATTGCTGCGTGTAAAATATTTTAATATCTTACACATGAAACAGCTCACATGTGCTGTGCGCTTTTGGCAACGGTGTTTTCCCGCTAATTGCTTTATGGAACGAACATTTACCCGTAGCCTATACTGCATTGTGCGCATTGCTGCACTTATAATGTGAATAAATAGCCTAATAGTTTATCAATATTTTAAGCTAAACTTTCTGATCTGTTCACGTTCACAACAAGTAGTCAAGGCCTACTGGTTGTATGCATTTGGGATCTATCATCCCACAACTGGCCCAGAGTCTGTTTGGAATAGGCTACTTATTTTGACACAAGCTGACCAATAGAATAGGTCAACTTTTCTTCTATTTTTATTTTATTTATTTAACCTTAATTTAATGAGGCAAGTCAGTTAAGAACAAATTCTTATTTACAATGACGGCCTACCAAAAGGCCTCATACGGGGACGGGGGCTGGGAATAAATGTAAAATAAAAATACAGAAATAAATAGGACAAAACACACATCATGACAAGAGAGACACCACAACACTACATAAAGAGACCTAAGACAACAACATAGCAAGGCAGCAACACATGACAACAACACAACATGGCAGCAGCACAACATGGTACAAACATTATTGGGCACAGACAACAGCACAAAGGACAAGAAGGTAGAGACAACAATACATCATGCAAAGCAGCCACAACTGTCAGTAGGGGTGCCCATGATTGAGTCTTTGAATGAAGAGATTGAGATAAAACTGTCCAGTTTGAGTGTTTGTTGCAGCTCGTTCCAGTCGCTAGCTGCAGCGAACTGAAAAGACGAGCGACCCAGGGATGTGTGTGCTTTGGGGACCTTTAACAGAATGTGACTGGCAGAACGGGTATTGTATGTGGAGGATGAGGGCTGCAGTAGATATCTCAGATAGGGGAGAGTGAGGCCTAAGAGGGTTTTATAAATAAGCATCAACCAGTGGGTCTTGCGACGGGTATACAGAGATGACCAGTTTACAGAGGAGTATAGAGTGCAGTGATGTGTCCTATAAGGAGCATTGGGGCAAATCTGATGGTCGAATGGTAAAGAACATCTAGCCGCTCGAGAGCACCCTTACCTGCCGATCTATAAATTATGTCTCCGTAATCTAGCATGGGTAGGATGGTCATCTGAATCAGGGTTAGTTTGGCAACTGGGGTGAATAGTAATATGGGTTATAGTAGATTGACAGAGGCTAGTGATTTTTCTGTTCATTACTCGTCTTGTTGGCTGAGGAAAAGTGAATGTGGACAGTTATTCTAACATCTTCAAAGTGCACATTGTAATTTGGTAAAAAAGGACCACACATCGTTGCATCTTCGATTTGCATGTTCTGTTAATATGAATTACAATCATCTAAATGCACAGGAGGTTGGTGGCACCTTAATTGGGGAGGATGGGCTAGTGGTTTCCATGTGTTTGATGCCATTCCATTTGTTCCGTTCCAGACATTATTATGAGCTGTCCTCCCCTCAGCAGCCTCCACTGTGACTAAATGTCATTTCTGTCATTCTGAGCACCATGGGTGGATGCCCTAATCAGGTTATGCATATGGGTCCGGTAAATTTAAAAAATGTCTGCCACATTTTCCTAATGGAAACTCTGCTGTGCGTGCATGGCGCACATGGCTAGTCGAATGCCAAACTCTTCATTGAGACAATGCTGAAACAGCAATCCATGGGCGAGCCAGTGCAACATTTATCTGTGCCGAAATCTAAATGAAAGAAAAAAGATCTTGCAAATTCAACAGGCTATGGTATGAAATAGGCTTTTAGAAGTGCCGTCTTTATTTTATTACTTATCGTTAATGCCTTATTTGGTGTGCTTATCATTGCTCAATCACCTTTTGACCACTGCCATTGCTCCTTCTATCTGTGGAACAGTTTGTTCCTTTGTGGCCATAGACATATACTCCATAGAAGGTTTTTGGAACCTCTAACCCTGGCAATTTGACTGTTAAACTCGTGGCTACGCTAGCAATGGTTGCCAGTCTTGATTTGAATGGGAATAATCTTCGGATTATACTTCTATGGTTGGTTGCAGCTGTCAGTTCGCCTTTTTTTCACAAATGTTTAAATACAATCGCGCCAAAAATGTAAATTGGAAAGCAAATGCTGTCATTAAAAAAAAAATGATATGTCTTTCATGTAAAAATACTTTGAAGTACTATCTGTACTTTACTTTACTATTTATATTTTTGACAACTTTTACTTCACTATATTCCTAAATAGCTTGTCTAATGCCTGAAGTACTAATTTAAAATGTACTTTTTACTCCATACATTTTCCCTGACACCCAAAAGTACTTGTTACATTTTGAATTCTTAGCAGGACAGGAAATGGATCAAGAGAACATCCCTGGTCATCCCTACTGCCTCTGATCTGGAGGACTCACTAAACACAAATGCTTTGTTGTTAAATTATGTCTGAGTGTTGGAGTGTGACCCTGGCTATCCGTAAATAAATACAATTATTGTGCTGTCTGGTTTACTTAATATAAGGAATTTAATTATTTGCTTTTTATACTTAAGTATATTTTAGCAACTACATTTACTTTTGATACTTAAGTATATTTAAACATTTATTTTATCAAACAAAACTATGCTACATTTTATCTCTGGGACCCTCAGGATGACAAATCAGAGCAAGATTACTGAATATATGTCACGATCGTGTGGAGGATTGACGGACCAAAACGCAGCAGTTGGAAAATAAGCCATCTTCCTTTTATTTTGAAGAAGGAAAAATGAAACAAAACACACTTACAAACTAACCAAAACAATGAACGACCGTGAAGCTATGAACGTAGTGCACATACAGGCTACAAACGTATAACATAGACAATTACCCACACCAAACGAAAGCCTATGGCTACCTTAAATATGGCTCCCAATCAGAGACAACAGAAATCAGCTGTCTCTAATTGGGAACCCATTCAGGCAACCATAGACTTTCCTAGACAACTACACCCAACATAGACACAGCTAGACACATACACTCAACACAAACCCATACACTACACCCAACACCCCCTTTACCATATAACCACCCAAAACCGACAAAACACAAACATTCCCCATGTCACACCCTGACCTAACTAAAATAATAAAGAAAACAAAGAATACTAAGGCCAGGGCGTGACAATATAAGTACATTATTTACCTTCAGAGGTGAATGTATCAAACCAGTTGCCGTGATAAAAGTTTTTTGTTGTTGTGCACTCTCCTCAAACAATAGCATGGTATTCTTTCATGGTAATAGATACTGTAAATTGGACAGTACAGTTAGATTAACAAGAATTTAAGCTTTCTGCACATATAAGACATGCATGTGTTCTGGAAAGTTGGCTGTTACAACGTCATTCTAGTCACATTAGCGCACATTAGCAAAAACCGTTCCGGTATAGGGACACCGATCCCTTAGAGGTTTTAAGTATTTTACACCACTGTCTGTAGCATTTAATTGTCTAGGAAGTGACCAAGCCCATTTGAACCCTACACTACAGTGTGGAGCCACCCTTAACAGTATCAAAAGACAGTATACCATTGAAGAACTCTCTATATTGTCTGTATCACAATGTATCCTTGTGTCTTTATATCAATCTCAATGTTCCCATTGTAACAGGCCCGTATTCCCATATAGCTGTCTTCCTGTAGTAGTGATCAGGGCTCTCATTGTATTAAATGGATCAGCAGGGTGCTGGTCCATGGGGCAGGTATTCCCCTGTCCTCTCAGCAGCAGCTGCAGCAGTGAGGGTGACTGACTGCTACTGGCTACCTGCTTAGTAGCTTGCTTCTGTGAATCTGAAGAGGTGGGGAGGGACAGCAGTGTGGAGGGGGAAAGGACAGGTGGCCTCTACTGAGGGAGAGAGGGGGGCTCACAGAACACAACATTAATGAGGCAGGGCTCATCCACGCGTGGGATATACACATTGTCTTCCATCTGCCAAACAGCACAGAAATTACTCCTAAAATCAACAACATATACACCTTTCATGATCAGTACAGTCTTCCAATATGAGCAAACAGAGTATATGCATGTCCAAGGAGAGGCAATCTCGCAAACACAAGACAATAAGAATAAAGAGTACACTTCAGGCATTAGACAAGCTATTGAGGAGAAAACTCAATATATCACAGGTTCAGAGGGCTCTGTAGCTAGCTAGCCGTGTCTTTACCAAGCAAACCCCTCCAGCAGTAGCCATGCGAAACACTCACATGGGGATTTAACCACTGAGCAGTATTGATCACTCTGGTTTCAAGGCTTTGGGGTATGTCTGCTCCCTGAACACAGCTGCCTCCGTGAACATCTCTATTGCTGCTACAGTGAGAGAATAATAGCTGCTCAGCTCAGGTCTCTCCATCCATATCCAGCCCCCCAATCAGCACAGAGTTCTCTCAGTGGTCATTATCATTCAGGCCCTCAAAAACCTCCTAAATGAGCACTCCAGCTCCTCTCTCTTCTGTCTGTCTGTCTGTGTGTGTGTGTGTGTGAGAGAGAAAGATGGAGATATAGTGAGAAAGAGAGAGTAATAAAAAGAAGGGGAGACACACACACGGTAATTACAGGAAGGATCATCGACAGCTTCCCCCAGCTTGCAGGCAAAGCAGCAGGATACTAAAGCATCCACAGCCAGCAGACAGACACAGAGCAAAGGCCAGGGACGGGGTCTGCTTTGTTGGTATTCTCAGTTCCCAAGCCTCAGCGTAATTGAGTGCTGGTCTGCAACACTGAGGAAGAGACAAACAATAACAAAAGGATGGTGCTTTCTACACTGTGGTGCGGCTAATGTTGGCTCTTCTCAAGGGAAATATTACCCTACAGCCTCTGGCCTTCCTCAGTGCACAACCATTGCCAGTGGTACCATTGGGGAAGAGGTTGGTCTATACCTCAGGCTCCTTCTTACTCCTGTTAAAAGCCTACCTATACACCACAATACCCACTGAGAGGTGGAAGGTGACCAAACGTACACGCAGCACGGTTTCTCAAAGCAACAAAGTTCATTCTTAGAGCTCCCCATAAATAGGCATATAAAAGATAGGTCAATAACAATCTATTTTCCGTTTCCATTTTGTGTATGAATGGGGCCATTCCCAAAGACGGAGTGTCTGGAATCTGGATGCTTGGAATTGTGACATTACCCACATTATTCCCACGAGACAGGGGCACTTAATGTGAAGTGCCTCAGTCAATGTCCACTGACACAAATGGGTAATCTATAAATCCATCCTTATATCCATCCTCTAAATTATGTATAAGGAGATGCATGTGCTCTGGGAATTTTGGGTGGAATTTGTCCACAAACTGGCAATCCTCTCTCCTCCTTAAATAGATTGCTTGTTGGCTTAATGCATTCTCTTTCATCTAAATGATATGGGCCCTGCCTCCCAAAGGACTTCCCTGCCAGCTGAGGAGCCCCTTTCAGGCCGAATCCCTGTGCTTTCTACTCTGCATCGCACTGAACACCAAAGCATGAAATGTGTCACAGTAGGAGATTCAAACCTTCCACTCACGTAAGAGGATGAGTACAGTCACTCAGAAACCATAACAGAAAAAAATCGAACAGGACAAAGAAGCACACTTGCTTCTTAAATGTCTGCTAAATCAAACAAAAACATTCTGTTTATTTATGTTTTTCAAAAGACTGTGCCTAAATTGACAAAGGGACATTTCAGAATGTCCATGGTTTAGTACATGAAAATAAGTTAGACTATTTGTTATACACAGGATGTCCTGTGAAAGGACAAAAGCAGTCCAGAGATAACCAACCAAGCAGGGCACAGGCAATGTAACAGCCAACAAGAAAAAGAGTCCTGTTGACAGTGTCAACCATGTTTGTGACAGTTCCCTTCCTTGAGAGACTGGGAGCACAGAGGGTATTAAGTGCAAGTCATTTGATGTTTTTCTGTTTGCATTGTATGTATATTTCACAGTAATTTCACCCCCTTGTCTCTGGCATGATCTCTGGCATAAAAACAAACAATGAACCCTGCCAAACTCCTAATTGGAACTCTAATTATTTACTTCAACTCTTAACTCAGCTTTCCTTTCTGGACAACCCTGCCATCTACAGTAGGAGGGGCTTTGAATTGATTTCCACTGCTAAGCCTAAAGATTACGGTTGACCCACAAACAGGCATTGACCAGCACTGCTTTGGGGCATAAACTTACATTAGGCACTACCATAATCAAGTTGAATAGCCACACTCGTAGGCCTATTCATTAAAGCAAGCATACTGAACTGGAGAAAATATTTGAAATTCTACAAAAGTTAATAACTTTGAGAAGAGAGAGGTCATTAACTTATTGCATTAGTCTTTTTTTCCCTATTTTGTATTTTTGTCGTAATCTGTATTCGGTAAAGGGTTTAGAGTATTGCCTGTAGACTAGAATTCCCTGTTCGGAAAATCTATTCAACAGGACCTGCTCACTCTGTCAGATTACATGATTTGTACAAACCTCATGACCACAGTATCGAATAACTACCAATCTTCCTGTTCAATGTGCATGAAAAACGTTCAAATGATAGGTGAGTGGGAAAAACAGAAAATGCCAACAACCAAATCTTAAGACAAAAGAAAGGATTGGTCTAAAGGTGAGAAATCACACTATTCCCAGGACCAGGTTTCTACATTGTTGCCTACAGTGTTGCTTCTGTAGGCTAAACAGTTACGTCTAGACAGAAAAGGTATGTTTCTACCGTTTACACTCTGAAAGGCTAGATTGTATGGATGAGTCCATTAATGTGCTCTGATTGGTAAATAACTTATCTGTGCTGGCTGGGCACCAGCGATGGAATCTTCTGTGACAGTTAATAGCTTTATTGAATTGGAAGCGCTGGGCCCATTAAAAGCAACTGAACATCCTAGACTAAAGTCAACACAATGCTGTCCTGCTTTTGTACTCTACTGTAATGTGTGTGTGTGTGTGTGTGTGTGTGTGTGTGTGTGTGTGTGTGTGTGTGTGTGTGTGTGTGTGTGTACACATTTTACTGTATTTGTGAGTACCAGAAGTCCTTACAAGAATAGCAAACCAACTAAAATTCTGAGAAGTGAGGACATTTTGCCAGACCTCACTTGTAAAAAGGCGTAGGGTTAGGTTCAGGGTTAGATTTCAAATTAAGGTTTGGGAAAATAGGATTTTGAATGGGAATCAATTGTTGGTCCCCAAAAAGTCCTCACAAGTATAATAAGACATAGCTCTGCATCTGTGTCTGTCTGCCTCTGCATCTGTCTCTGCGGGCCTGTGTAACACTTACTTTATGAACTGCAAATTCAATATTGACCCCTTTACAAACCAACCTCATGCTTTTTTTTCAATATCACTGTAGCGACAGGCACATTAGCACTGTATAGCTTAACATGTATAGCTATTTCAACGACCATTGAATGACACCAATGAACTGAGGTAAGCGAGTGAACTGAGCTACTGAGGTAAACTGAGGTTTGTGAATCAAACTTTGTACTGATCGGGTTGCTGTTTACAGTCAGTTGTGGCTTTACTGTACTATAAAGTTCCTACTTTGAGTAGCCTATGTGTAGCCTACAATTGCACTTTATTTCATTACAATCAAATTGTGTTATGGCCTTATTTTGGTACTTGAGTCCAGAGTGACACAAAACTCGTACAGGATATCACATGCTTTCTCTCTCCCATTGTTGGTCTTTCCCAGGAAACAGGAAACTCAGGCAGAAGTTGTAAGTCTGTGGCTGGATGTTTGTTTGTGTCTGCCCGTGTCTGTGAGCGTTGTCTGTTATGTCTTTATTGTCCCCCTGGACTCGTGCTGTGCTCATAAATAACACCTTGTTGGTGCATTTCCATACAGGATTTACCCGTGTTTTACCCAAAAGGCCGGCACCTGTGTCTCACTGGGCCATGGCTTCGGTGGACCTGCTCTCTTGGGGCCAAAGCCAGGACACTGATACTTTTCAGCTGACATTTACATAACAATGGTTAACTGTGAACTTTAACACCTTCTCACAAAGCAACTGCTTTGATCATGTAGTTGATTCTGCTCTTCACAAATCGTCACTGTCAGTCCTAGCTATGGAAACACGATTTCCCTAGTATAACATTAGGGTGTATACACTAGTGTAACACTGGTGTTACTGTCGAAAAGCAGCATGTGTGCATGTTTACAGCATATTTACAAGAAAACAAGCATGTTTTGGTGAAGTACCTCAGTCAGTCATGCAACCTGGTCTCGGGGCTTTTTGTATTATTCTGTACGTAAATTTACTTTAGTATTATGTTACGATTCGTATGGTTTGTATTAATTTGTGGATATCAGCCACCCATTTCGTATGATATGTTACAAAATTCTGTTATGAATTTGCTAAACATACAATATGTAACGAATTTGCAAAACATATATGTTTCGAATTTGGAAACGTATGATATGTTACGAATTCTAGCTAGGTGGTTAACGTTAGCTAGCTGGCTAAAGTTAGCTAGACTAGGGATTAGGTGCTGGGGTTAAGTTTAGGAATTAGGTTAAAGGGTTAGAAGAAGGGTTAGCTAAAAGGGTTCAGGTTGGGGGAAGGGTTAGCTAACATGCAAAGTAGCTAAAAAGTACAAAGTAGTTGAAAAGTTGCTAATTAGCTAAAATGCTAAAGTTGTCCTAGATGAGATTCGAACTGGCAACCTTTGAGTTGTTAGACGTTCGCGTTATACGCCCACCCACCCTACTTTTGTTTTTACCTTAAGTATCCTTCCCTGTTTTAGGTAACCATAGCAAGCGTAGTGAGTTTGAGACCAGGCTTGGTCATCACCTGATGTGCATGTGTAAATTCTCTTCTCAAATTGGTAGATCATGGCACTATAAGCTGGGTCAATACATGCATTTTTGTACAGTGTCTAAGTAGTAATAATAATAATAATAATAATAATAATAATAGGTATTCATATTGTAGGTTCCTAGCTTGTTTAAAATATTTAAGTGTATAACATGTGCCAAGTAATGGATAATGGCAACAGGATAATGTAATAGAACTGAGGGAGAGAACACAGAGCAAGTACCAGTTTAGGTTGGTTTATTGTTGAAGAAAAACTAAATCTCCGCGTGTAGCCTACAAAAACAGGTGAAACTATAACTTATACCATAAATAAGTTAGGCTTGGCACAAATGACCGATGTTTGCTAGCCTCATCAGTATTGATATCGATAAACATTGCTTCAATTATCAATAAAACATGATTTGGTTCGTTTGAGAAGCAACTGGACAGTTCCTTACCTTGTCTTTATTGTCGACGTTATGATCGAATTGAGCTCCAGGACTCTTTGTATGAACAGAAGGTTTTTACCCGCACGGATAAAAACAAATTATTCCACCAGGGTTCTCTTCTGCTGTAACCAAGTAAAACTCATAAAGGTACAATTAACCACTGATCTTTCTCTATAGACTAGTGATCTGTTGGAGCCAGGAAGCAAAGCTGCCGGTGCATATCCTTATCGCGCACAGTTCCATCCATCCACACCCCGCCTCCTCCCCTCCTACCTTCAGCCAATTCACAGAACAGACGAACTTCCCACTAGCTGTGCCAGAAACGCGCTCTCCGTTGCGTAAACGCACGCTCTACGCACAAGCGATGTTGAACCTGCTGAACTACCCATATCAACAAATATCTGCAAGCTGTTCTGATCTGCTCTGCTCTGCATTGCATGTGACATACTGTAGCTAGCTACGGTGGTTGAAATATGTAATGATCTATTAATCATGCTGGTCATTCACATTAGTAAATGTTGAACAAACGTTGCATCCATCAGTTATCAGAGAAGAACTAAGCCCACCGGATGAAACATGTTTTATCCCATCTTTTTAAAGTGTTGATGGTAGAGAGTTGAATGTGTCATTTCTTGTGAAGGACACAACCTATCAGAAACCTCCATTTACATGTCAAGATATTTGCAGGTGCACATCATTCAATTACACTGCCCTTTCACTTTTATCGAAGAGAAGATTTTCTTTGCAGATCACATAAATTTGGATTTTGGTTTCAGGGGAATATAATGACAAGATCAGTCCTGTCCAGACCTCTGATTTCACACATGGCTGGTTATGTGGAGAGGATGCTGCTGTGCTCTCACATACATTCATCTTGATCTCTGTGATAGTCTAACCAATGGGGTAATGAGTTTTCTGGAATTTGTCTGCAGAAAGTCACACTGTTATGGGCACAGATAGACCAAGAGGGATTGTTTTCCTCATACAGTGAACAATGATTAATCTATTAGGTGAAACATTAAGCTAGTAGAATTTAAAATGATGAATTAGTAGCTTTTAACAAGCCCATTACTAAAATAGATATTGACTGAGTACTTGGTCAGTAGAATTTATGTGAATGTGCAAAATGCGTATCTTTCAACTGACAGAATTGTGGAACAAGTTATAAGGGGAAGGAAGGAAGTGCCAGATCATTGTGGAGTCTGAACAATGGAAAATCTCTGAAATCCACAAAAACTGCAGGACTAGGAAATGGGAAGGATAAAAAAACTGACTAGGTTTACTGTAAGGTACACTACATGACTAAAAGTATATGGACACCTGCTCGTCGAACATCTCATTCCAAAATCATGAGCATTAATATGGAGGTGGTCCCCCTTTGCTGCTACACATCCTCCACTCTTCTGGGAAGGCTTTCCACTAGCATACACACATTGCTGCGGCGACTTGCTTCCATTCAGCCAGAAGAGCATTAGTGAGGTCGGGCACTGATGTTGGGCGATTAGACCTGTCTCGCAGTCGGCGTTCCAATTAATCTCGAAGTTGTTTGATAGGGTTGAGGTCAGGGCTCTGTGCAGGCCAGTCAAGTTCTTCCACACCGATCTCGGCCATGAAAACCCATTTCATGATGCTCCCGCCAAACAATTATTGTGTTGACTTTGCTTCCAGAAGCAGTTTGGAACTCAGTAGTGAGTGTTGCAACCGAGGACAGAAGATTTTTACACGCTACGCGTTTCAACACTCGGCGATCCCGTTCGGTGAGATTTTGTGGCCTATCATTTCACGTCTGAGCGAATGTTGCTCCTAGACATTTCCACTTCACAATAACAGCACTTACAGTTGGTTGGGGCAGCTCTAGCAGGACAGAAATTTGATGAATTGACTAGTTGGAAAGGTGGCATCCTATGATGGTGCCACGTTGAAAGTCACTGAGCTCTTCAGTAAGGCCATTCTACTGCCAAATCCACTAATTTGAAGGGGTGTCCACATACCTTTGTATATATAGTGTAGCTCAACCAGGTCAAAGCGTTAACATGCAAACCAAAGGTGGGTGATACCCGTTAGCAATCTCACCCTTGCATACCCATTTGAAACCAATTATTATCCTTTGTGTCTAGGCAACTGACTGGTGTGTACGAGGCAAAATGCTTCCTTCAAATCCGAAATGAGTCACCCATGGGACTGCCCCACCCCCATCCCCCATTTGTGGGGATTTCTGGTAGCGAGTGATTAGGCTCACCCCAGTGCCATGTGTGCACTAAGAATCTCTACCCCCAAATCTCTGCCTGGCTTCAGGTCCCATGGAGATTACCACGGAAGGCCTTGTCACTTTGGCTGCGTTTAGACAGGCAGACCATTTCTGATCTTTTTCAACTAATTGGTATTTTGAGCAATCCCATCAGATCTTTTCAAATCAGATCTTTTTTTTGACAGATGATCTGATTGGTCAAAAGTCCAATTCATATCATTTTCAATGATACATTAAAAATACATCTAGATGGCATGCCACTTTTCTTCTCATACGGATGAATCCAGTAAAAGAAAAGGTAAATTAATTATGAGAAAGAAGGTATTGGCTACATAGTCAAACATCTTTAAAATTCATATTGCACATTGTTTGAGGATTAAGACAGTTTTCGTTCAGGTGTGAACAACCAAATGCCTCACATAAGTACTTATTTATAGGCCACTGTTCTTTTGTAGTTCAGAATAGGTCCATGAGGAAATGTACAGATCCTTTAAGAAAATTGTAAGTAATTACTGATTTTGAGAAGAAAAAAAATGAATTATGTTTAATAATACAAAAATGTATACATTTGGATGAATGGCATGTACAGTAAGTAATGTTTAAATAGTCTACTTCAAAATACCATGCTGATAAAGTGGAGGAATTATTGTTTTAGGCAGGGGAGGTTAACACCATGAATATTGAATAGAAGGGATTATGTCCCATCAGTGTTCCTCATGAAGCAGATGTTAACATGGAAAGGAGGGGTAACCTTCAGGACGGGAGAGACCTTGAGCTGATTGACACACTGTGCCCATCTCCCTGCTGGGGCCATTGTCAGTGTGCACCATGTCACCATGCATCTCCAAGAATCTGTCTCCTTTTACAGGCCTCAGGCCAGTTTATCTCTGACTGCCACTAACATTAGACTTGACATTGGTTAACTGGTAATATGGTATTTGATGCTCAGACATCACCTCTCATTAACTTTGCAAACCACAACTGTTTTTTTGTGTTGTGAACTTGTGTACAATCCCTAATATCAAACAAAGGACACAAGAATAATTGTGGGTGTTGAATCCATATGGGCTAGAGTCTATATGGGCTACAGACATCCCATCTCACTCAGCAGAGCAGTCAAAACAGGTTGACTGTACAATGGTATTGTACTGATACAGCCACCAGCTTTCATTCTTCATTTTCCAGGTCATAGTGAATTACACCACCATTAGTCTCTCCTTCAGCTTTGTCAGCCCATCCCCCATTCCTCATTTAAAAAGATGAGGTGTAATGTGGGGATATTGCAGAGGAGGATAGAGGGGTTTTTCGTTTGTCAATTTCCTTTATTTCTCCAATATGTGTCTCTCTGTACCTCCTGTTTCAGGTTCTATGTGCTGCATTCATGCATTATGGTTTGCAAATACTCCAATGTTGATTTATGATCATATTTTGAGCTGAAGCCATAATATCAGCACTGTATGTTTACCTGAATTTATACCTGAAGCTTTTTATAATGTTTATATGAATGAAAGTGAAATGAATGATGAGCAACATATTAGATCAGACAATGTGACATAATATATCATAATATGTGAATAGTGCAATTTTGTGGCCCATAAAAAAAAGGAGCATATTTACAGATGAAGGGCTTATTATTAAAACACACTTTTAAATACAATAAAAGTAAAATATTAAGATATCTTCAAATATCCTCTTGCACATTTTTCTCCCAGGGCTTTAATGATATCTGGGCTCCCGAGTGGTGCAGCAGTCTTGAGGAGTCGCTACAGACCCTGGTTCGATTCCAGGCTGTATCACAACCGGCAGTGATTGGGAATCCCATAGGGAGGCGCACAATTCGCCCGGCGTAGGCCGTCATTGTAAATAAGAATTTGCTCATAACTGACTTGCCTAGTTAAATAAATGTAAAATAAATATCTGTTTTCAGTATACAGAGATTACAGACAGGTAGAAAGGAATGAAGAAATGAATATTCTTGGACTTCCTCTTGCCTTACACTACCATCTAGTGGAGTGCACGTGGAACTGGACAGTCTCCTTGCACACTAATTTGCGCAGTAAATAGCTGAATTTATGCTATAAAAAAATTGTCGTGAGGCTTAGAATATTATGGGTAGTCTATTAAAAATTACAACCGTGTGCTGCTATATGCCAACTAAATATAACACCGTTGAAGTTAGTGTAGGCTAGTTCATTATCTCTGGCAGTTGCTTTCTCTGTATCATCATGGAAAACAAGTAGTTGTTGATTAACCCACCCTCTGGTGTTCACAGGATATGACTACAGAAATAACTTTTTTTTTGAAATGACAGTTCATCATAATTATGTTTAGATTATTTATAGCTATTGTCGCGAGAGTTTCAGTTGGAAAGTATGCAGTCAGATTCGGAATTGTTCCAGCTATTGTTGAAGAGCAAGCCCATGAAGAACTGGCCAGTGCAGATCTTAACAACCTACTGGAGCTGGATGAGTAAAACGATGATGATGATGATTAGTGATGTTGAATTGATGAATGTCCTTTATGATTACTGATATAAATATTTCACATTGATGTTTAAAAAATATCCATTAGTCTAATAAACTAGAGATATTAAGGATAATAAGAGTAGCTGTGATGTAAACCTTGGGCCATTCTTTGTTTGGACCGGACTGGAGGTAATCCTGATGTGGAGATAACATGTGACTCAGTTACTGAGCAGCATTACCCCTGGAATGAAGACAGGCCTTTTCTCATTTGGGAAAAGTCAGTCCTCCACCCTCTCTCTTCCGTCTTCTCTCCTCCTTGACCCGTAAACCGATAAGTGGTAGAGGTTTAAGGTAGGAAGGACCTGAGTCCTTCCTGGAAGAGTTTAGAAATTTGGCACCCAGCCTTTGAATCAGCTTTTGCTTTGTCGGAGGAGAAAAGCATACATGCGTTTAAAAACAACATGCTACTGTACTTACTATAAAAATGTCTTGCACAACTAACGTATTATTTTTTGTATCACTTTATACATTTATTTTGGGATCCACCCCTGTAAACGTAATTTGCCTGATGACATGCGGAGGAGAAGGAGAGCCTAATTTCATTCAAGCGCATTTTCGTTCACGTTCCCTCTCCTCGCTGCTTCTCCTCGATTACTTTAGACCTTTTTCAATAGGAGGTGAGAGAGGATGGAGGAGACAGGATGCAAGAGTTGAGCAAATCCAATTGAGAAAAGGCTTTCCTGTGTTCATCCAATTTAATGCTTCAAGCACTGTAGCTGAGCACGTAGATTTTTTTTAGATGTGTATCTAATTTCTCAATGGTAAATCTAAATCACTGGAATGTAGCAAGTATGGAATGCTGGCAAGATGGCTAAAATCCTATGAATATTAGTTCATCTTTATCATGGTAAGAGAATGAATATTGTCAGGGTGTGCTCATCAGGTTTGTCCCTTTGTTTCAGGATTGTCAACAAAGTAATATTGGCACCCAAAACCAAATCTCACGTGTACACTCGTGTGAAAAGGAGTCTATTTGCACAAATACAGTACGGGCTATAGTGGTTAGGCAGCTAGGCTACTCCACCATCACCGGTGCTTGAGGTGATGCTATTTCACAGTGACGATGACATGCTTTGTGGTTTCAGGCTTGCTCTGACATGCCTCCTAGAGCAGTGGTTCCCAACCAGGGGTACCAGGGGGCCTAGGGTGTACTTGGTCTATCCACAGAGGATACTTGAAAAGACTCATGAGACCATAGGCCTAATGGTAAAATGCACATGAGGAGGTACTTCAGGGGTACTTCCGGGCAGAACAAAATTCAGTTAGTGGTACAGTAACCAAAAAAGGTTTGGAACCACTGTCCTAGAGTGTGTGGTGTAGGCCGGTCCGTCATGGGGGAATAGGAATGGCAGGAATTCACCCCAAGGGATGAGGATGACATGTCTATGAGCGCTACAAACATATCACATGGATTCACTGAACTGGAGGTGTCTGTAGACTCGCCTGAAGCTATCAATGATACGTATAGGATTCAATGAGATCGGTCATATAGATCAAAAATATAACTGCAACATGTAAAGTGTTGGTCCCATGTTTCATGAGCTGAAATAAAACATCCCAGAAATTCTTCATACACACAAAAAGCTTATTTCTCTCAAATGTTGTGCACATATTTGTTAACATCCCTGTTAGTGAGCATTTCTCCTTTGCCAAGAAAATCCATCCACCTCACAGGTGTGGCATATCAAGAAGCTGATTAAACAGCATGATCATTACAAAGGTGCACCTTGTGCTGGGGACAATAAAGAGCCACTCTAAAATGTTCAGTTATGTCACACAACACAATGCCACAGATGTCTTAAGTTTTGAGGCAGCATGCAATTGGCATGTTGACTGCAGGAATGTCCACCAGAGCTGTTGTCAGATAATTGAATGTTCATTTCTCTACCATAAGCCGCCTCCAACGTTGTTTTAGAGAGTTTGGCAGTACATCTCACAACCGCAGACAGGGGCGCACCTTTCACTGGGGACAGGGGGGACATGCCCCGGACCACATGTAACCACGCCAGCCCAGGATCTCCACATCCAGCTTCTTCAGCTCCGGGATCGTCTGAGACCAGCCACTCTGACAGTTGATGAAATTGAGGAGCATTTCTGTCTGTAATAAAGCCCTTTTGTGGGGAAAAACTCATTCTGATTGGCAGGTCCTGGCACCCCTTCAAATTAGTGGATTTGGCTATTTCAGCCAAACCCGTTACTGACAGGAGTATAAAATCGAGCACATAGCCATGCAATCTCCAAACATTGGCAGTAGAATGGGCTTACTGAAGAACTCAGTGACTTTCAACGTGTCACCGTCATAGTATGCCCAACCTTTCCAACAAGTCAGTTACTCAAATTTCTGCCCTGCTAAAGTTGCCCCGATCAACTGTAAGTGCTGTTATTGTGAAGTGCAAATGTCTAGGTGCAACAACGGCTCAGCCGTGAAGTGTTAGGCAACACAAGCTCACAGAACGGGACCACCGAGTGCTGAAGCACGTAGCGCATAAAAATAATCTGTCCTCGGTTGCAACACTCACTACCGAGTTCCAAACTGCCTCTGGAAGCAATGTCAGCACAATAACTGTTTGTTGGGAGCTTCATGAAATGGGTTTCCATGGTCGAGCAGCCGCACACACGTCTAACATCACCATGCATAATGCCAAGCATTCTCTGGAGTGATGAATCATGTTTCACCATCTGGAGGTCCATACAGAAAGGGTTTGTCGAGATAGGTGTGGAAGAACGTGACTGGCCTGCACGGAGCCCTGGCCTCAACCTCATTGAACACCTTTGGGGTGAATTGGAACGCCTACTGCGAGCCAGGCCTAATTGCCCAACATCAGTGCCCAACCTCACTAATACTCTTGTGGCTGAATGGAAGCATGTCCTCGCAGCAATGTTCCAACATCTAGTGGAAAGTCTTCCCAGAAGAGTGGAGGCTGTTATATCAGCAAAGGGGGGACCACCTCCATATTAATACCCATGATTTTGGAAAGAGATGTTCGACGAGCAGGTATCCACATATTTTTGGTCATGTAGTGTATATATACTGTATATTTATACTCCGGACTCCGACATTGCTCGTCCTAATATTTCTATATTTCTTAATTACATTACTTTACTTTTTAGATTGTTGTGTGTTGTTAGATATTACTGCACATTTCGCTACACCCGCAATAACATCTGCTAAGTATGTGTTTCGGACCAATCAAATTTGATTTGATTTATTTACACTTAGGCCTACAGTGCATTTTCCCGAGATCTCCAAGATCCATGATTCGTACAGGGTTTAAGTTATGTTCTAATTCAATTGTTAAATGCTTAATGACAAATAACACCATCATAAATGTTGTTAATGTAAGGAAAGAAAGGTAGTGTTGTCACGCCCTGACCTTAGAGATTCTGGTGCGCTACATCGCAGCACATCGGCCGGGCTAGAGTGGGCATGAGCCAGGACGGGTTGTGCAGGCTCGTTGCTCGAGACCTCCAGTGCGCCTCCACGGCCCAGTGCATCCGGTGCCTCGGCCAAGGACAAGGCCTCCTGCATGTCTCCCCAGMCTGGTGAGTCCTGTGCCTGTGCTAAGCCCTAACCCTCCTGCATGTCTCCCCAGCCTGGTGAGTCCTGTGCCTGCTCCCAGAGCCAGGCCTCCTGTGTGTCTCTCCACTCCAGTGATAATCCATGGCACGAAGCCTCCAGTGATGATCCATGGCAAGAAGCCTCCAGTGATGATCCATGGCACGAAGCCTCCAGTGATGATCCATGGCACAAAGCCTCCAGTGATGATCCATGGCACAAAGCCTCCAGGTCACGCCCTGACCTTAGAGATCCTTTTTATGTCTCTATTTTGGTTTGGTCAGGGCGTGAGTTGGGGTGGGCATTCTATGTTTTGTTCTATGTTGTCCGTTTCTATGTGTTTGGCCTGGTATGGTTCCCAATCAGAGGCAGCTGTCAATCGTTGTCTCTGATTGAGAACCATACTTAGGTAGCCTGTTCCCACCTGTGTTTGTGGGTAGTTGTTTCCTGTTTTGTGTTTTTTCACCTTACAGGACTGTTTCGTGTCGTTCACTCTCTTTGTTGTTTTTTGTCATTCAGTGTTCAGTTTATTTGATTAAATTTACACTTACCACGCTGCGTGTTGGTCCGATGATTCCTATTCCTCATCATCAGATGTAGAGGAGGAGCGTTACAAGTGTTTTATGTCACATGACCTGTGAAGACTCCATGCATTAACTCATGAGTTATGGACAGCTCATGAACTAGGGTGTAAAACATGTTTTGATTCAACTCGTATTATATTGAATGTAGGCTACCGGTTCTGCTTGTGTTCATGTGTGTAAAATTGCCTCGGCTGAGCGGGTAGGCTACCAGCAGTGTTGTAGGCCTAGTGGAGGGTAAACACAAGTAAACACCGTTTACCCACCTTTTTCAGAAAAATGGTATAGTTTTAACTTTTTTAAATTTTACTACGACCGGCAATCAGATATTATCCACCTTTTTTTTAACACTACATAACTGGCTAATGACCATGTGTGTTTTTCACCGGACAGTATCAGCCCCATTTCAGGTGACTCAACTTATCAGGCTTCAAAAAAGGCACATTTGTCACTAAGGAGCATCAATTCATGTAGAAATAATCAACGGAAATTGTAATTGTTTTAAGAAGGTCAAACCAAGGATCATTTTGCTGTTTGATTGAGAATTGTAAGATCCCTTGATGCATAAAAAAATATTTGATGAAAAATGTTATGGCCTAACTGCTAGAAGACCATAGAAACGCATTGAATAACAGATTCACTACATGGAACAACAGAAAGTCCCACCCAAAAATCTAAAAGCAGTTTTTTCTAAAGTGTCTGTCCTATATCTGAGAGATATCAGAAATATCATTTTACATGTATTTATCTCCTCATTTGAACCCCTTATTTTTGTCACTGGACAGTCTCCTTATATACTTTTTTTAGACTGGTACCGGGGGACCTTCAGGCGAGTCTTGTGAGGCATGTGTGCATCCTAGAAGAAAACATCCGAAATGTACTTGTTCGTGAGAGTCTCATCTTTCCATAGAGGGGAATAGTTTGTAGGTCAATGGAAGGCCTGTGTGCGTCCTAGAGCAAAACAACTGAAATGTACTAGTTTGTGAGTCTAATCTTTCCATAGACTGGAATAGTTTGTAGGCCAATCCGGATGCTACAGACGATGTTGTGTCTCATGGTGGGACTAACACGTCTGTTCACTTTGACCGCAGATGCGGAAGTGTTACATAGGCGGATGCGGTGGATTGAGACTCTAGTGCAAAAGAAAAAAGATATCTCTAGCTTATTTTTATGGGGATTAGTCACTGAATTGGTATCACCAGTGAGTTAGATGCATGACACATGCTCCCAAATTCTCCATGCTTCTTATGAGAGAAGCCATAAGGTGGTGTGGTATATGGCAGAAATACCATGGCTACGGGCTGTTCTTAGGCATTACGCAACGCGGATACAGCCCTTAGCCGTGGTACATTGGCAATATACCACAAACACCCAAGGTGCCTTGTTGCTATTATTAACTGGTTACCAACGTAAATTGAGCAGTAAAAATACATGTATTGTCATACCTGTGGTATACAGTCTGATATACCAAGGCTTTCAGCTAATCAGCATTCAGGGCTCCAACGACCCAATTTATAATACCAATTAGATGATGCTTTCTTCCCCAGGTGTAAATCTAGAATATTGTTCTATTAAATTGACCCAGCATATGTGGCAGAATAAATACAAATTTATGTAAGCTTCAACCAAGCTTTTGAGGGATTTCCCTGGCTACAATGTCAGACTTTGTAACTTCTAACAAGACCAGAAAATGGAACATATGGATATGGAACAAACAACAACTGCCTTGTTGCATATCTATACTGTTCATAAAATATGTTTCACAGTGTCTCAATAAATATACCATTTCTCAATGGAAGATAATATGCATGTTGTGCTATTGAAATGTATTAGACTTAGGAAGTAGATTAAACATTGAGACATCACTGCGATTTGATGTGCTTAATTGATCTGAATGGCCTTGGACAGAATGTCCCAAAGATATTGATGATGTTTTGGATGTTCCTGAAATTAATTCCATAAAAAATGTGTGACATTTTGACCTTACACAAGCCTTCTTTAAGACTCTACATTGATGTGTCTATAGATGCTACAAAGCCAGTTTAGATTAAGAATGCAAATTATTGACATTAATTTATGGATAATAAAAAAAAGAGAAATGTCAATATTTCAAAAGTACCCTTTTTGATTTTGTTTATTCTTAGACATTTTGTTTGGAACAAAATACCCTTAAAAAAATTCCAGAGTGGGCTCTCTGGTACTTTTTAAGATAAGGAATTGCTAGTAAATAACAGCAATATACACATTTTGCATGCCTTTAGACTTTTAATTTGACTTACCTTTAGAAAACACATGTGGCCTACAGTGTTGCGTGACTTCTGTGAAAATGAATATAGTGTATTGCATGATGTTACACTGTACGGTACATAACATTTATCCTTACTGCCCTATATACAGTGGGGCAAAAAAGTATTTAGTCAGCCACCAATTGTGCAAGTTCTCCCACTTAAAGAGATGAGAGAGGCCTGTAATTTATCATAGGTACACTTCAACTATGACAGACAAAATGAGAAAAAAAAATCCAGAAAATCACATTGTAGGATTTTTTATGAATTTATTTGCAAATTATGGTGGAAAATAAGTATTTGGTCAATAACAAAAGTTTATCTCAATACTTTGTTATATACCCTTTGTTGGCATTGACAGAGGTCAAACGTTTTCTGTAAGTCTTCACAAGGTTTTCACAGCATGGTTGCTGGTATTTTGGCCCATTCCTCCATGCAGATCTCCTCTAGAGCAGTGTGTTTTGGGGCTGTTGCTGGGCAACACGGACTTTCAACTCCCTCCAAAGATTTTCTATGGGGTTGAGATCTGGAGACTGGCTAGGCCACTCCGGGACCTTGAAATGCTTCTTACGAAGCCACTCCTTCGTTGCCCGGGCGGTGTGTTTGGGATCATTGTCATGCTGAAAGACCCAGCCACGTTTCATCTTCAATGCCCTTGCTGATGGAAGGAGGTTTTCACTCAAAATCTCACGATACATGGCCCCATTCATTCTTCCTTTACACGGATCAGTCGTCCTGGTCCCTTTGCAGAAAAACAGCCCCAAAGCATGATGTTTCCACCCCATGCTTCACAGTAGGTATGGTGTTCTTTGGATGCAACTCAGCATTCTTTGTCCCCAAACACGACGAGTTGAGTTTTTACCAAAAAGTTCTATTTTGGTTTCATCTGACCATATGACATTCTCCCAACTCTTTCTGGATCATCCAAATGCTCTCTAGCAAACTTCAGACGGGTCTGGACATGTACTGGCTTAAGCAGGGGGACACGTCTGGCACTGCAGGATTTGAGTCCCTGGCCGCGTAGGGTGTTACTGATGGTAGGCTTTGTTACTTTGGTCCCAGCTCTCTGCAGGTCATTCACTAGGTCCCCCCGTGTGGTTCTGGGATTTTTGCTCACCATTCTTGTGATCATTTTGACCCCACGGGGTGAGATCTTGCATGGAGCCCCAGATCGAGGGAGATTATCAGTGGTCTTGTATGTCTTCCATTTCCTAATAATTGCTCCCACGTTGATTTCTTCAAACCAAGCTGCTTACCTATTGCAGATTCAGTCTTCCCAGCCTGGTGCAGGTCTACAATTTTGTTTCTGGTGTCCTTTGACAGCTCTTTGGTCTTTGGCCATAGTGGAGTTTGGAGTGTGACTGTTTGAGGTTGTGGACAGGTGTCTTTTATACTGATAACAAGTTCAAACAGGTGCCATTAACCTCTAACGAGCCTCTACCCCGGGTCCGGGAGCACCCCCCATCCCCCACACACTGATTGCATAGCTAGCATAGCTTCACAAGTAGATAGTAGCATCTAAATATCATTAAATCACAAGTCCAAGACACCAGATGAAAGTACAGATCTTGTGAATAAAGCCACCATTTCAGATTTTTAAAATGTTTTACAGGGAAGACAAAATATGTAAATCTTTAGCTAAACACGTTAGCAAAATACACCACTATTCTAACTCCATCAGTTTCTTACTCCTTCAGGTGCTATCACCAATTCGGCTCAACTAAGATATTGATATCACTAACCAAGAAAAAACCTCTTCAGATGACAGTCTGATAACATATTCATGGTATAGGATAGTTTTTGTTAGAAAAAAGTGCATATTTCAGGTAGAAATCACAGTTTACAATTGCACCCACCATCACAAATCGACTAGAATTACTAGATAGAGCAACGTGTATGACCAATTTACTCATCATAAAACATCATAAAAATAGACAAAGCATAGCAATGGAAAGACCCAGTTCTTGTGATTTCAGACCATATTTCAGATTTTCTAAGCGTTTTTCAGCGAAAACACAATAAATCGATAATGTAGCATACCACATGTGCAAACGTTACCAGAGCATCGATTCCAGCCAAAGAGCGCTATAACGTAATCACGGCAAATATTTAATTTTTTCACTAACCTTCTCAGAATTCTTCCGATGACACTCCTGTAACATCATTTTACAATATACATATACAGTTTGTTCGAAAAGGTGCATATTTAGCCATACAAAACCGTGGTTACACAATAAAAATACTAGGAAATCAAGCTCAATATGTCTGACGTCATCTATCAGAGTGATCTAGTTTAATTGAAAGCTAATCATATACTTGACTAAAAAATACAGGGTTGACAGCAATCGAAAGACAAATTAGTTCTTAATGCAACCGCTGATTTACATTTTTAAAATTATCCTTACTTTTCAATACAGGGTTCGCCAAGTGAAGCTATACCAAACAAAATGGCGAAATATGCGTTTAAAATTATTTCGACAGAAACACGATTTATCATATTAAATATTGCTTACTTTGAGCTGTTCTTCCATCAGATTCTTGGGCAATGTATCCTTTCTATGTTATAAACGTCTTTTGGTCGATAGATGTCCTCTGTCCTTCGAAATATCCACTAACGATCGAACGGGACCCCAAAACGTGTCCAAACTTTCAGAGTGCACAACAAAGAAATTCCTCAAAATCGCACTAAACGGATATAAATTGCTATAAACGGTTCAAATTAACTACATTATGATGTTTTTAACAACTATAACGACTGAAAACATGACCGGAGAAATATTGCTGGTTAGAAAACGATTTGGAACGAGGCAAGTCCGATGGCCTTCACGCTTCAGGCGCACGACGAGAAAGGGCGGTCCCTAAACATTTTGTGGTTTTATAATGGCTGTGAATGTCCCATCGATTTCATTCAAAACGTGATGACGTACAGACACCCAGAGGAAGACGTAGGCAGTGTCGGTTTCTTCATAGCATTCACTGTCGCCTTAAAAACAGACCCCAGATCAGGGGTAAAAATTTCTGAAATCTGAACCCTGTCATGAAAGTGCTGTAGAAATTGTTCTGTACACTCAGAGACAAATTCCAACTTCTATAGAAACTAGAAGGTGTTTTCTATCCAATAATAACAATAATATGCATATTGTACGATCAAGAATTTAGCACGAGGCAGTTTAATTTGGAGACACAAATATGCTAATGCGGAACAGCACCCCCTATAGTTGCAAGAAGTGTTAATACAGGTAACGAGTGGAGGACAGAGGAGCCTCTTAAAGAAAAGAAGTTTAGGTCTGTGAGAGCCAGAAATCTTGCTTGTTTGTAGGTGACCAAATACTTATTTTCCACCATAATTTGCAAATAAATTCATTAAAAATCCTACAGTGTGATTTTCTGGAATTTTTTTTCTCATTTTGTCTGTCATAGTTGAAGTGTACCTATGATGAAAATTACAGGCCTCTCATCTTTTTAAGTGGAAGAACTTGCACAATTGGTGGCTGACTAAATACTTTTTTGCCCCACTGTACATGTATAATAATAATATTTTATATATACTGTATGCTATTTAACAGACGCCACCTAACCCCCAACCTAAGCATTGCTGTCGCCACACTTTACTAACAACAACACAGGACCATGCCCTTAATGGTTTGTGGCTATGATCAATGGAGGTCAGTCTGACACAGCCTGAAGATGAACCTACATGATGTTTTCTTTCCGAAGGGATGGTCCTGTCAGGCCATGTAGTTCCTGTATGGCACAATGATGATTTGTTATTTGGTTTTGTTTTGTTCATTTTTTTAACTCTCCCCTGATGTCTCTCTGTAGCTTAAAACTTAAAACTTCTTAGGGATCGGCGTCCCATCAACGGGACAGTTGTAAATCATGCAGCACCTTGTGTCACGATCGCAGATTTTAGAGAAACAACAAATGTCGGTACATATAAGTATCTTATAACAGCTGAAAGCTTAAATTCTTGTTAATGTAACTGCACTGTCCAATTTACAGTAGCTATTACTGTGAAAAAATGCCATGCTATTGTTTGAGGAGAGCTCCTAACAACAAAACACTTTTTTCACCGCGATAGGTTTGATAAATTGAAATGTGTACTTACATTCTGAAATTTTGTTCTGATTTATCATCCAAAGGGTCCCAGAGATAACATGAAGTGTCGTTTTGTTAGATAAAATATTTTTTCATATCCTTAAAAGGTCCGTATAGCATGCACGATCGATTTTGTATTTCCACTCGTTCAATTTGCAAAGAAAGGAATCTGTGAAAATCTAACCCTAAACGTTGTTTCAACCAGTCAAATCATGTGTGTATGTATTCCTCAGAGATCCTAGAATGTAACCAGACTTCACTATATCACTAGGGGTATAGTATATCCTATAGGTGTCACGCCCTGACTTTAGTTATATTTGTTTTCTTTATTATTTGGTTAGGTCAAGGTGTGACAAGGGTGGTTTGTTTCGTTTTTGTATTGTCTAGGGTTTTTTGTTTATCTATGGGGATTTTGTATTGTCTAGGGGAATGTAGGTTTATGGTGGCCTGAATTGGTTCCCAATCAGAGACAGCTGTTTATCGTTGTCTCTGATTGGGGATCCTATTTAGGTTGCCATTTCCATTTTGGTTTTGTGGGTAGTTGTCCATGTTTAGTTGCCTGTGAGAACTACGTTGGCGTCACCTTTCGTTTGGAGGTTTATTGTTTTGTTGGTGACATCGTTAATAAAGAAGTATGTGCGCTGACAACGCTGCGCCTTGGTCCATTTCTTCAACGGACGATCGTGACAATATGACCCTATATTTGGTCAGAGAGTGACGCCTTCATGGCACGCCGATGACGCGGGCGGTCTTCACTTGAATGACTAACTTTGTCAAATAAGCACCAATCGGGGTCAAACAAAGCTAGCTAGATTGCCAATGAGCTGGGCTTTACGGGAGTAACCCTGTATCTGTCATAAAATGTAGCTACTAACCTTGTGCGACAGCATGCCTTTTCCTTTTGGACAAAAATTATAAGAATAGTCAGTTATGAAGTTATGAAAACTGGTTGTTTCCAAGTCCAAGTATACAGATTTGATGATATTCTTGCAAGAAAATGTAATATGAATGCAAATGTCTCGACGATTTGTCCAAATGTACCTGGGTGACTTCATACTAAATGTCATGTAGTTCGCGCATACTTCAAGTTATCCGTCTGAAACTTTGCACATACACTTCTGCCATCTTGTGGACACCATCGGAATTACAGCCAGAGTGATGACTAGAACTGGGACCTTTCTGTTGCATGTCAAAGATGGTGGTAGAAAAAAAACGGTTGGTCTTTGTATTTTCTTCTACCAGATCTATTGTGTTATATTCTCCTACATTCAATTCACATTTCCACAAACTTCAAAGTGTTTCCTTTTAAATGGTAGCAAGAATATGCATATCCTTCCTTCAGGGACTGAGCTACAGGCAGTTAGATTTGGTATGTCATTTTAGGCAAAAATTGGAAAAAAAGGGGGCTATCCCAATGGCCACAAACTCCACAAACCTCATGTTTATAAATGCCTGCAGCTTAACATTTGTGTAGTTCCTGTAACTGTGTGTACGTGGACAAGAGCCAGAGGACTCTTGCTCGTTGTTTTGGGCGGTTTCAGTCTGCATGAATAGTGGGATTGTCTAGACATTTTAGGTTGGGGTTATAAGATTATGAAGCCTCCACTGTGCTGTCGTATGGGCATAGTGATGCTAAGTGATAGTTGCAGACCGTGGGTGAATTTGACATGACTGGCTAATTAGTGTGATTATCACACAGCTGCACAGGCTGAGATACTTTGCGGTGGTTTTATCAAAAGGATCACTTACCCAGGGAATGCCTCGTCCTGACAGTACATGCACTGCCACATCCATTTAGGTCTGGGATCGGCAGAGTCCGTCTTGAGAAACACATTGTACATTTCATAAAGGGAGAAGAAAGTGGATGGAATAATAGTGATAGATGGAGAGGAATGACTTATTGCTCATTTGTATTATTGCACATGATTAAGACTGCAAAGCATGATTACACTAGATGTGGAGTCTTGTTCCAAGAAGGCAGGTCAATATTGTAGCCAGTCTGCTGTTGCCACGTCTCTGAGGTTATAGGGCCACAGGCCACTTCTAAGAGCTGAGTGGCCCAGTCTTGGTCACAGCTTTCCCAGAATTCCACTCTGATCAGGCATCAGGGGAGAATAGTCCAAGTTTAGATTCAATATAAGAATCTTCCAGCATCTCTCACACTCCCCCACCAACTACAGGTGTAGGATCTTAATTTGATCACTATTTTGTTGTCAATAATTTTCTAACACATAGTTATATTAACAGTATTCCATTTTTCATGCAGCCTGATTTTGGACAGCTGATAGCCTAACCATTATGGACTAATTGTTCAAATCCCGTTGCTACAGGATTATTTTGCTGCGACAATACACCTGTACCTGCAGCTTCCCCTTATTTGCTAGTTCCTTGCTACCTACATAATAATGTATGTGCCTTTTTCACATATTGTTCTCCTCATGCTCCGAACAAAATATCTCCTTTCCCCACATACTCATAATGCCTCAGTTTACCTCCCTCTCCCTCGTTGAATTGTATTCTAATATGATACCTCATCCTGCTCGTTAAACCTGGATGGCTCAGAATAATGCAATCAGCCTCTCACTGCGTGTGTGTGTGTGTGTGTGTGTGTGTGTGTGTGTGTGTGTGCGTGTGTGTGTCCTGACTGTGTCTCTCTCCCCAGCTCTGCCTTGCTCTGGGTGGGCCGTGGTCTGCAGAGATCCCCTGGCCCTACATGGGTTCCCCAAGCCACCCTGGAGACTCAGTGTGCCCCCCGTGGTGATGTCACACGTCCTTCTCCGCCAGCAGCGGATGTGGGAACAGCTCCAGGAGCAGGAGCAGGGGGAACAGGGAGAGAGGAGCACCAGGCACCCCTCACACCACTTTCTACACTTCAGCACCCCCCAGACCCCCACCATCAATGTCACGCCGTCCCCCAACCTGTCCGCTGTGACCCATGTGTCCATGGAAGTCCTCAAGCTAAGACTACCACAATCCCAGGCAGGTATGGTTGGACACTCTTTTCACCGCTCTGGGTGGCGGTACTAGAGGAGCTGCCAAGAGGTAGGGGCATGGGCATGGCATCTGTAACTTTTGTCTTTCACTGGTTCCTAGGTACATGGGTTGCTATTGTTAGTGCTGCAGTGGAATTGTCTTTCAGTGCCCCGTTTGTTCAGAATTTCATTTAGATTCTTGATTAAACGTGATTACAAACAGATGACAGTTTATAACATTTTGTTAAGATTGTTAATTTAACATGATTATGGAGTTTCATTACATAAATAACGGTGACTGTGTCACCTTAAAACTGAAAACTACAGCTTTTTAAGACTGAATTGTGTTAAATCCATATCTGGATTATCTCCTGACAAATTTCCTTTGTTTCCAGACATTTGGCATTCAACACGTTTAATCCTATTTGCTCCACTACATTGACTATTTTCATTGCTTTGATTTCTGGTATGTCCTAGTGGACCCTAAAAACTGATGGTAGTATTATTATGTTTCTGCAATGAGACAAAGGATGTTACAATGTTTTCCCAAGGCAACTTTTAGGAATCAAGAACAGGTAAGATTTTATATTTTCTAAATTGCACGTATTCGTTGTTTTATTTTACTCTCTCTAGCTCGGTTTCCACCAATTAGCGATTTTTTTATGGGAATATTCTAAAATCTGCATAAAACAATAAGTGCATTTCCCCCACAAGAGATGTTTTCCCATCAAACTGACTTTTTGCGGATAAAAGACTGTGCGTGATGACTTAGTGCACATACAAATACATTTTGCGGTTTAATGCCAATTTACCGAATGAAAAATGCCAATTTACCGAATGAAAAATACAAGTTAAATGGGTTTCCATGGCATTTTCAACTCTATTGATGGCTTTGACACAAAAACTGTTGCGTTATATAGCAAATGTGCCTACAATGGTTTTGACAAGTGCGTTCTTGCCAACAGCTTGCCGATACAGTGTAGTCAGGCTACCTACGTTATTTAATTATTATGGATAAGAGCGATATTATTTGCATTTGTCAAATGGCAGCCAAGCATCGATCATAATGTCACCAGAATAAGACCCTCGATATTTATTGGAATGGAGTATCAAGCTCATCACCTTGCACATTCACCACCCTTTGAAGTTCATCACAATATATCTGTAGCATATTGCCGCGTTCAAGTACTAGTCAGAACTAGGAAACTCTGACATGTCCGACTAACCACTGGTTGTAGTTATACACGTGCCGTGTTCAATGAATTAGAAAATCGGAAATGTAATAGTTTCCAATTTCCGACTAGCATGTAAATGCGAAATAATAAACTGCACGCTTTCTGGAGTCGTAGTGGGAGAACCATTAAACATTTCATCGCGTGACTCCAAACTTGACTTCGATAGGATGGTTATTATATCAAATATCTTGCTCAAAGGAACCTACTGCATGGAGAATGTTAGTTGTGCTTGTTAAAAGAAAGGGGCCAGGCAAGAACTCTCTGTGTTTTAAATGTGTCGAATCCTAAAACGTTGGCTATTAGGGATTTAGCATGCAATTGTCTGCCATTAATCTCAGTTCAGAAAGAAAACACCAAGTGTACGTTTAACCATTTATTAGAAAAGATAACAATGCATGTCTTGGCGTTAGGGCTCTGCTCCTTCAGGGTAGCTCACTGCCAGAGCGAAGAGACATATTAAGATAATATAACTACA
The DNA here is from genome assembly GCF_002910315.2 of Salvelinus sp. IW2-2015. Classification (NCBI taxonomy): domain Eukaryota; kingdom Metazoa; phylum Chordata; class Actinopteri; order Salmoniformes; family Salmonidae; genus Salvelinus; species Salvelinus sp. IW2-2015. The sequence goes on along the minus strand of NC_036851.1, from coordinate 14,053,228 downwards.
GGCAGTGAGAATATAAACTATTTGAAATCGCCCGAAGGAAGGAACACAGAACCCATATAGGTGGTGTTGAGATATCAGAACAGCAAGCATTGCGAGCAACAGCTAGTTGCAGCAGCACGGCAGCAAGAAACACCAGCGCAGAGAAGCAAACATAGCCTTCTTGAGTGTCAACAAACCTGCCCAATTAGCTGATTCGCTTTCCATTCACTCACTCCTTTCGACAAACCCACTCGTCCATACTCCGATCGCCATGTTGGGTTGCAGCCCAATATACCCATACCTGCCAGCGCATGTGAGCACGTGACATCTGGCATCGAGGAAGCTTGTGGAGAACGGGTCATTTGAAATAGACCGCATGTAATTAGAGTGTGAATCCAATTGGTGCAATATCAGCTGATGCACTCGGGTTTCCCTTATGTACTGGTTATGCTTAATTAGTTATATATGTTTATTACTGTTTACACTGACTGATTGTTTGGCAGGGTTTCCCCTACTACTAAATGCTCCACCAGAGATTAATAATCATAAAAATGCATGTGCCGCTGTTGAGGCTGATAAGATATTTAAGTAAAGAATCTAGCAATATTATACCTGTTCTGATAGAGATGTTATTATATATCAATCAGAGATCTATGCGATCACATTATCTGCTCCGACAGGTGCAGGATCTTAATTTGAGCCTGTTTGCTAGAGCTGGAAATTTATTCTGCAGCGACAGGAAATGGGAATTATTGTGTGGATTATAATGAATGGACATTTTTGTAGGGGTTGATACATTTTTTACAAGGGAAAATCAAGTTTGACATTTTAAAGTGGAAATTACAAACTTCAGAAGCCTTTTGAAACATCAGATACATTACAAGTTTTACATTTCAAGTTTTTGAGTTCTACTTACTTTGTGATAGCCAGAGTAGTCTGTTGTGACCAGAGTTTGTTCATATTTGATAGCCTTGTATCTCCTTTCTGCAGACTTATCGGACTTCTTGTTTCTATTTTAGTCACATGGTGGTTGTGGTCTCCTATAGCCTTGCACAACTCATTAGTTCATGTTTTGTTTTGATAAATATATTTTTTTCAAGTTTCTTTGGTTTTTAGGATGGTTATAATATTTTTGAGAATATTATGCATTTTACATTCAATAATGTTTAAACAGCTGTGAATCCAATGCTTTGTAGAAGCATCAAGCTGTTTCCAGGAAAGCTTTAGAGAAATGCTTGACATTAAAGAGGTTCTTAGATGTGTAGGGTTTTCTTTCATTGTAAAAATGACCCACCAAAATCTAACGTCCCTAGTAAACACATTGTGGCAGTTTGAATGTGACCTGTCTGTGCCTAGATTAACAGGGTCCCTCCAAAATTATGCATGCAGGCAAAATTAGCTTAAAGGTACCAGGCAGAGCCGCTGGGCCATGAAAGTGAAAACATTCAACACAGATGAGTTTATCTAAAGACTGAGGGGACCCTTAATTAGTCAAGTTACCTCTGACCCTGCGAGAAACTAGTAAGGAACCAGTTCAGGGATCAAGACAATGGCATGCACAGCGTTTTACCACACACAGAACACTAAGTCAGCAAAGAATGCTCTTAATTAGGCCCAATACTTTCATTCTTGAGCTTGTTTAAGAAAATAAATACTGCATTGAAATAATGATCACAGGATCATATCCAATGAGCTCAAAATCATCACAAAGAAACTATATCGCAGTTGATGCTTGACATTTGGGATAGTACATACCAAACATGCCATTTCATAATTACTACATGAGTGACCCTTAAACATTTTTTTATGTCATGAAAACCTGGTGAAATTCATAAATCCCCTCCCTCATCCCTCCCTAAGAAGACCACAGTCCTTCTTATTGGATTACATGTGAATATTAAAGGGACAATCTCCATATCCTACATAAATGTTTGGACTTTTGAAATATATAGCCATTGATTCTTGAAGAATATAACTTATGAATCCCTCATGAGCTTTGTTCAACTGTCATACCCCATCAGAACACAACATATAAGCTTGTTTTACTCCATTGTTTTACTCCAGGAACCTACCAGGTACAACCCTAAATCCGTAAACATGGGCACCCTCATAGATATCATCCTGACCAACTTGCCCTCCAAATACACCTCTGCTGTCTTCAACCAGGATCTCAGTGATCACTGCCTCATTGCCTGCGTCCGTAATGGGTCCGCGGTAAAATGACCACCCCTCATCACTGTCAAACGCTCCCTAAAATACTTCAGCGAGCAGGCCTTTCTAATCGACCTGGCCCAGGTATCCTGGAAGGTTATTGACCTCATCCCGTCAGTAGAGGATGCCTGGTTGTTCTTTAAAAGTGCTTTCCTCACCATCTTAAATAAGCATGCCCCATTCAAAAAATATTGAACTAAGAACAGATTTAGCCCCTGGTTCACGCCTGACTTGACTGCCCTTGACCAGCACAAAAACATCCTGTGGAGTATTGCATTAGCATCGAATAGCCCCCGCGATATGCAACTTTTCAGGGAAGTCAGGAACCAATATACACAGTCAGTTAGGAAAGCAAAGGCTAGCTTTTTCAAACAGAAATTTGCATCCTGTAGAACTAATTCCAAAAAGTCTTTGGACACTGTAAAGTCCATGGAGAATAAGAGCAAATTGTAGACCTCCACAAGACTGGTTCATCCTTGGGAGCAATTTCCAAAAGCATGAAGGTACCACGTTCATCTATACAAATAATAGTACGCAAGTACACTGCTCAAAAAAATAAAGGGAACACTAAAATAACACATCCTAGATCTGAATGAATGAAATATTCTTATTAGATACTTTTTTCTTTACATAGTTGAATGTGCTGACAACAAAATCACACAAAAATGATCAATGGAAATCAAATGTATCAACCCATGGAGGTCGGATTTGGAGTCAACTCAAAATTAAAGTGGAAAACCACACTACAGGCTGATCCAACTTTGATGTAATGTCCTTAAACAAGTCAAATGAGGCTCAGTAGTGTGTGTGGCCTCCACGTGCCTGTATGACCTCCCTACAACGCCTGGGCATGCTCCTGATGAGGTGGCGGATGGTCTCCTGAGTGATCTCCTCCCAGACCTGGACTAAAGCATCGCCAACTCCTGGACAGTCTGTGGTGCAACGTGGCGTTGGTGATGGAGTGAGACATGATGTCCCAGATGTGCTCAATTGGATTCAGGTCTGGGGAACGGGCGGCCAGTCCATAGCATCAATGCCTTCCTCTTGCAGGAACTGCTGACACACTCCAGCCACATGAGGTCTAGCATTGTCTTGCATTAGGAGGAACCCAGGGCCAACCGCACCAGCATATGGTCTCACAAGGGGTCTGAGGAGGGGTCTCATCTCGGTACCTAATGACAGTCAGGCTACCTCTGGCGAGCACATGGAGGGCTGTGCGGCCCCCAAAGAAATGCCACCCACACCATGACTGACCACCGCCAAACCGGTCATGCTGGAGGATGTTGCAGGCAGCAGAACGTTCTCCACGGCGTCTCCAGACTCTGTCACGTCTGTCCACATGTGCTCAGTGTGACCTGCTTTCATCTGTGAAGAGCACAGGGCGCCAGTGGCGAATTTGCCAATTTTGGTGTTTCTCTGGCAAATGCCAAACGTCCTGCATTGGTGTGGGCTTAGAGCACAACCCACCCGTGGGCGTCGGGCCTCATACCACCCTCATGGAGTCTGTTTCTGACCGTTTGAGGCAGACACATGCACATTTGTGGCCTGCTGGAGGTCATTTTGCAGGGCTCTGGCAGTGCTCCTCCTTGCACAAAGGCGGAGGTAGCGGTCCTGCTGCTGGGTTGTTGCCCTCCTAGCGCTCCTCACGTCTCCTGATGTACTGGCCTGTCTCCTGGTAGCGCCTCCATGCTCTGGACACTACGCTGACAGACACAGCAAACCTTCTTGACAAGCTCGCATTGATGTGCCATCCTGGATGAGCTGCACTACCTGAGCCACTTGTGTGGGTTGTAGACTCCGTCTCATGCTACCACTAGAGTGAAAGCACCGCAGCATTCAAAAGTGACCAAACCAGCCAGGAAGCATAGGAACTGAGAAGTGGTCTGTGGTCACCACCTGCAGAACCACTCCTTTATTGGGGGTGTCTTGCTAATTGCCTATAATTTCCACCTGTTGTCTATTCCATCTGCACAACAGCATGTTAAATTTATTGTCAATCATGTTGCTTCTAAGTGGACAGTTTGATTTCACAGAAGTGTGATTGACTTGGAGTTACATTGTGTTGTAAAAAATAAAGGTGTTCCCTTTATTTTTTGAGCAGTGTAATAACACCATGGGACACGCAGCCATCATACCGTCATGAAGGAGACGCGTTCTGCCTACTAGAGATTAACGTACTTTGGTGCGAAAAGTGAAACCAATCCCAGAACAACAGCAAAGGACCTCGTGAAATGCTGGAGGAAACGGGTAACAAAATATCTATGTCCACAGTAAAACGCGTCCTAATCGACATAACCTCAGCAAGGAAGAAGCCACAGGTCCAAAACCGCCATAAAAAAGACAGACTACGTTTTTACAACTGCACATGGGGACAAAGATCGTACTTTTTGGAGAAATGTCCTTTGGTCTGATGAAACAAAAATACAACTGTTGGCCATAATAATCATTGTTATGTTTGGAGGAAAAAGGGGAGGCTTGCTAGCCGGAGAACACCATCCAACCGTGACACACGGGGTGGCAGCATCATTTTGAGGGGGTGCTTTGCTGCAGGAGGGACTGGTGCACTTCACAAAATAGATGGTATCATGAGGGAGGAAAAGTATGTGGATATATTGAAGCAACATCTCAAGACATCAGTCAGGAAGTTAAAGCTTGGTCACAAATGGGTCTTCCAAATGGACAATGACCCCAAGCATATTTCCAAAGTTGTGGCAAAATGGCTTAAGGACAACAAAGTCAAGCTATTGTAGTGGCCATCACAAAGCCCTGACCTCAATCCTATAGAAATGTGTGGGCAGAACTGAAAAACTGTTTGCGAGCAGCTACACCAGCTCTGTCAGCAGGAATGGGCCAAAATTCACCTACCTTAATGTAGGAAGCTTGTGGAAGGCTACCCAAAACATTTGACCCAAGTTAAACAATTTAAAGGCAATGCTACCAAATACTAATTGAGTGTATGTAAACTTCTGACCCACTTGGAATGCGATGAAAGAAATAAAAGCTGAAAGAAATAATTCTCTCTATTATTATTCTGACATTTATCTTTCTTAAAATAAAGTGGTGATCCTAACTGACCTAAGACCGGGCATTTTTACTCGGATTAAATGTCAGGAAATGTGAAAAACTGAGTTGAAATGTACTTCGCTATGGTGTATGTAAACTTCCGACATCAACTGTATATAGATCTTTCTATTGTGTTATTGACTGTATGTTTGTCTATCCCATGTGTAACTCTGTGTTGTTGTTTTTGTCGCACTGCTTTGCTTTATCTTGGCCAGGTCGCAGTTGTAAATGAGAACTTGTTCTCAACTGGCCTACCTGGTTAAATAAAGGTGAAATAAAAATAAATACAAAATTGTTTGTGAACAATACAATTGTAAACAAACAGTGTATAGCTTCTAAACATGGTTAAAACTATACTTTTGATCTCAGGTATGGTCAGTACTTGTATCCATAGCTGTGTCTATGAATTTGAGAGTGATTACATTTCTCAAGCCTCATCACTCAGCTGTTAACCTAAACCAAGGTCAGGTGGCTGCTTTGTTGTTGTTTGAACTGCAGATTACCCCTCTAAAGTCTTAAAAGTCTTAAAAACAGCCATTCATATGTAGCCACTATAAATACAACCTTCCATATACAACCTTCTGAAAGTATTCAGACCCCTTGCCCTTTTTGACATTTTGTTAGGTTACAGCCTCATTCTAAAATGGATTAAATTGTTTTTTCCCCCCTCATCAATCTACACACAATCCCCAATAATGACAAAGCAAAAACAGGTTTTTAGAAATGTTTGCTAATTTATTGCAAATAAAAAACGGAAATATTACATTTACATAAGTATTCAGACCCGTTACTCAGTACTTTGTTGAAGCACCTTTGGCAGCGATTACAATCTAAGTATTCTTGGGTATGACGCTACAAGCTTAGCACACCTTTATTTGGAGAATTTCTCCCATTCTCTGCAGATCCTCTCAAGCTCTGTCATGTTGGATGGGGAGCGTTGCTGCACAGCTATTTTCAGGTCTCTCCAGAGGTATTCGATCATGTTTAAGTCTGGGCTCTGGCTGGGCCACTCATGGACATTCAGAGACTTCTCCCAAAAATATGCCTGCGTTGCCTTGGCTTTGTGCTTAGGGTCATTGTCCTGTTGGAAGGTGAACCGTCGCCCCAGTCTTGAGGTCCTAAGAGCTCTGGAGCAGGTTTTCATCAAGGATCTCTCTGCACTTTGCTCCGTTCATCTTTTCCTTGATCCTGACTCGTCTCCCAGTCCCTGTCGCTGAAAAACATACCCACAGCATGATTCTGCCACCACCATGCTTCACCGTAGGAATGGTGCCAGGTTTCCTCCAGACGTGACGCTTGGAATTCAGGCCAAAGAGTTCAAGGCCAAAGAGTTCAATATTCTGATCTAAGAATATTACTCCTGCTTATTATGAAGAAAAAATACATCTGTTTAACTTTGTAAACTAAAGGTGTGTTTAGAATTATTTTTGTTGTATTAATGCTATTTAATCTCTCAGACTAATATTATTCTGTTTGTCCTGTGGGTACCTTTGCCACTGTTCCACCCATTGTGTATTGCACCGTCATGGTGTATTTGTATTATTGGTGTATTGGTGTATTTGTATTACAAATACACCATGACAGCGCAATACACAAGGGGTGGAACAGTGGCAAAGGTACCCACAGGACAAACAGAATAATATTCATGTTTCTCATGGTCTGAGAGTCTTTAGGTGCCTTTTGGCAAACTCCAAGCTGGCTGTCTTGTGCCTCTTACTGAGGAGTGGCTTTCGTCTGGCCACTCTACCACAAAGGACTAATTGGTGGAGTGCTGCAGAGATGGTTGTCCTTCTGGAAGGTTCTCCCATCTCCACAGAGGAACTCTAGAGCTCGGTCAGAGTGACCATCAGGTTCTTGGTCACCTCCCTGACCAAGGCCCTTCTCCCCCGATTGCTCAGTTTGTCTGGGCTGCCATCTCTAGGAAGAGTCTTGGTGGTTCCAAACTTCTTCCATTTAAGAATGATGGAGGCCACTGTGTTCTTGGAGACTTCAATGCTGCAGAAATGTTTTGGTCCCCTTTCCCCAGATATGTGCCTTCACACAATCCTGTTTCGGAACTCTACAGACAATGTCTTCAACCTCATGGCTTGGTTTTTGCTCTGGCATGCACTGTCAACTGTGGGATGTTATATAGACAGGTGTGTTCCTTTCAAAATCATATCCAATCAATTTAATTTACCACAGATGGACTCCAATCAAGTTGTAGAAACATCTCAAGGATGATAAATGGAAACATGATGCACCTGAGCTCAATGTTGAGTCTCATAGCAAATGGTCTGAATGCTTATGTAAATATGGTATTTCTGTTTTAAATCGTTTATACATTTGCAAAAATTGTATAAAAACCTGTTTTCGCTCAGTCATTATGGGGTAATGTGTGTAGATTGCTGAGGTTTTATTTATTTTTTAATCAATTTTAGAATAAGGCTGTAATGTAACAAAATGTGGAAAAAGTCAAGGGGTCTGAATACTTTCCGAAGTCACTGTATGTATAGCCATTTGTGTACAGACATACAGTAAAGTCTAGCTTAACCTCGGTACTGTAGGCCTGTACAGTCTATTAGCTTGTTGAGTCTCAGTGGTTAATGTGATTTTGAGTTCAAACTTGTCTAGTGTTGGGTACTCAAGAAAACACTTCAGTTGTCATTTGGTTTTAACTTAGTTTTAAACACATGGAGTCCACCCAGCTCTTCAAATAATGAAAACCCATTCAGAAATAACGTCTACTCATTTTGCTTTGGAGGTTGGGTTGCAGTTAGTGGGCAAAAGGGAACATTTTAATTTCTGGCATGCACAAAGGCATGTGTCAGTACTGCAAGTCAATAGTTAAATTAGGAAAATTGCATGAAACCCGAACAGCCTAAAATAAACAGACGAAACAGCAAGCTAATGAAATAGACAAGAAGGATTGTTCTTATAGACATTATCTGTGTTGCAAGGGATCTTCTTCATAATGTAAGATTTTGGATTGCTTGGGTTAAATCAAAGCTGTGCTGCAGTTATCCAGACTGCGGAAAGATCACATTGTTCCTGTGCGGCAAAAATGTACACTTTTGATTAGTATCTAAACCTTTTTATAGCATGAGAACAACAAAGGTTTTATTAGGGCTTATCACTTGAGAGTCCTATTTTCTGTGCGGCTGTGACCAGTAGAAGCTATGGTAGTGCTGTGGTGGTAAGTGGTGGGTAGTGCAGAATTAGGATAAGGGTTTCTTAGATGATTATCACAGCTTGACATCAATAAGGTTTTTTGTACCCATGGAGCTCAGCAAAGCTTCACCTGGGTGGGCACAGTAGGAGTAGGAGAGGGCTGAACTGGGAGGGGACTCAGTCTCATAAATAAATAGCCTCATAAATCATCCAAATTCATAAATTGATATCAAATATTTGATATCAAATAAAGTTGGCCATTCTGCAATAAGCTGAGACAGTTGACTTTTACATACCATCAGATTTATCTCCACATGGAGAGTAGACTTGTTGTCCTTTCCCTCTCTCTGATAGTTGGTAGTAGGGTTGACCTCTCGAAATGCTCAGCTTGGGGCCTAGTGCAGAGCTGCATAATGCTCCATCATTGTGCTCCTTATTTTGGAGATGAGGTTTAATGCTGAGGTTTAATGCTTTGTCAAAACCCAGCAATTTGAAAAAGGTCTTTGTTTCAACACAGTTCAGTAAGTATACCAACATCACTCTGGATTTCTGAGGACTCTCTTCCTACCTCGATTTTAGGGGCTTTACACACAAGGGTATACAGCTAAGGATCCCAATGCAATGTGAACTGATAATAAACTAATAATAACTAATAATATGAAAGCTAAGTTAAAGGGATATTTCAGGATTTTGGCAATGAGCTGCATAAACCCACAGAGCTGGTTTATTATAGCCTGGAATGGGACTATGAGATCTCTCAGCTTAACTTGTTATGACAGTGGAAGTCCATTAAACAAGGGAGGTCTGATACTGTACATCCTGCTGTGGGGTCAAGAGGTGCAGAATGCATCAATGTGTCATATCAAGTCCAGCAATGAATAGCACAAAACCAAAAATAAAAACTACAACAAATAGTAATGAATGAATTGCCTATTGCATTCATTTCTTGTGGTTTATATTTTTGGTGTTGTGCTATTCATTGCTGGACTTATGATATGACACATTGATGCATTCTGCATCTCTTGACCGCACAGCAGGATGTACAGTATCAGACCTCTCTTGTTTAATGGACTTCCACTGTCGTAACAAGTTTAGCTGAGAGATCTCATAGTCTCATGCCAGGCTATGACAAACCAGCTCTGTTGGTTTATGCAGCTGTACACATAAACTTCATTGTTCATCATTTAGGCAAGTGCATTTTCTTAATTTCATATATTGGACAATGTTTCACATTCTGGGTAGAGAAGGGTTACATTCTTGTTAACGTCTCTTGCCATAGGCCCAGTACCACACAGCACAAGTAGAAGATGCCTCTTTGTCTGTGGCCCCTCTTCTTAGCCGAGCAGCCTATGGCATCACAGCGGCTCCTATGCCTGAAATGTCAGAGGCTTGTATCTATGGGCTGGGAGGCTAGAAAGCAAAACCCACTGCCTTGGGGCTACGATGGAATCCAGAGCATATCGCTCACTTAAACACACAAAGTCTCTCTTGTTTTCAAGGAAGAGCTGTGTTTCACTGATATGCATTCAGTGTTAGTTTATTCTCAACAGCTTCCACTCTCTCTCCCACTCTGTTGAACACATCATACCTTCATGACACTTACCAGCGGGCATATTCTGAGAAGCATATGTTCTTTAGAGCTTGGTGAGCGCGGGATTGTCCTATGGTTATTTTGCATACAACCTTCCCACAACATTCTGGGAATGGTGCAGAATAGTTGCTTCCCAACGGGCACAGACGTCAATTCAACATGCATTCCACATTGGTTCCATGTAATTTCTTTGAAATGACGTAGAAGCAACGTTGATTCAACCAGTGTGTGCCTAGTGGGTTGGCTTTGGAATATTCCTTGCACATTTAAGAACTTGACAAAAACATTATTTTCTTGGTATTCCATTACTTTAACAGAACGTTTTCTAAAAGTTCAAACTTGGTTACATTTCATTTCAATTTTGGTAATGTTCTAGGAACGTTCTCCAACTGGTTTGACACATGGGAATGTTGTCAAATAGTTCAAAGAACGTTAAGAAACCTCTACTTCATCACCATCCCGGATCCGGGAGCATCCTCATCAGTAAAAAAGCTGACTAGCATAGCCTAGCATAGCGCCACAAGTAAATACTAGCATATAAATATCATGAAATCACAAGTCCAAGACACCAAATGAAAGATACACATCTTGTGAATCCAGCCATCATTTCCGATTTTTAATATGTTTTACAGCGAAAACACAATATGTATTTCTATTAGCTAACCACAATAGCAAAAGACTCAACCGCATATTTTCACAATTTCTTTACCGCATAGATAGCTATCACAAAACCGACCAAATAGAGATATAATTAGTCACTAACCAAGAAACAACTTCATCAGATGACAGTCTTATAACATGTTATACAATAAATCTATGTTTTGTTCGAAAATGTGCATATTTGAGGTATAAATCATAGTTTTACATTGCAGCTACCATAAAAAATATCACCAAAGCAGCCGGAATAATTACAGAGAGCAACGTGAAATACCTAAATACTCATCATAAAACATTTATGAAAAATACATGGTGTACAGCAAATGAAAGATAAACATCTTGTGAATCCAGCCAATATTCTAGATTTTTTAAGTGTTTTACAGCGAAAACACAATATAGCATTATATTAGCTTACCACAATAGCCAAACACACAACCGCATTCATTCACCGCAAAGGTAGCGATCGCAAAAAAACAGCAAAAGATATAAAATGATTCACTAACCTTGACAAACTTCATCAGATGACAGTCCTATAACATCATGTTACACAATACATATATGTTTTGTTCGAAAATGTGCATATTTAGCGGTACAAATCGTGGTTTTACAATGTGAATACGTAGTCAAAATGCACAAAATTCTCCGGAGATATTTTGGACAGTCACCTAATCTAATCAAATAACTCATCATAAACTTTACTAAAGAATACATGTTGTACAGCAAATGAAAGATACACTAGTTCTTAATGCAACCGCTGTGTTAGATTTAAAAAAATAACTTTAGTACGACATACAGCTTACGTTATAGCGAGACAGCGCCCACAATAAGGGCGGAAAATAGGACTAAACATTTTCCACAGAAATAGGAAATAACATCATAAATGGTTCCTACTTTTGCTGAGCTTCCATCAGAATCTTGTACAAGGAGTCCTTTGTCCAGAATAATCGCTGTTTGGTTTTAGAATGTCCTCTTCTCCTGTCGAATTAGCAACCATAGCTAGCCATGTGGCGCAAACGTGCCCAACTTCACCTGACGTAAAGAAAAGAAAATTCCAAAACTCGCAATAAACGTTCAATAAACTGATACAACTCGGTTGAAAAAAACTACTTTATGATGTTTTTATCACATATATCAAATAAAATCAGAGCCGGATATCTAACGTGTATACCGAAAGCTTTTCAGAAGGCAATCTGGGGTTCCTTCTCGCGCCTTCGAAGACAATGAAATTTCCAGACACGTCATTCCAAAAGCTCTTGTTCGGCCTCAATTCAAGCTAGACACCCCGTTCCACCTCTCACTGCCTGTTGACATCTAGTGGAAGGCGTATGAAGTGCATGTATATCCATAGATTTCAGGCAAATTAATAGAAGGAACAGAGCCTCGATTTCAGATTTTTCACTTCCTGTCAGGAAGTTTGCTGCAAAATGAGTTCTGTTTTACTCACAGATATAATTCAAACGGTTTTAGAAACTTGAGAGTGTTTTCTATCCAATAGTAATAATAATATGCATATTGTACGAGCTAGAATAGAGTACGAGGCAGTTTAATTTGGGCACGATTTTTTACAAAGTGAAAATAGCGCTCCCCTATTGACAAAAGGTTTTAAGAAACAATGTTCTTCTGTGGGAATTTCAGTACTTCAGCATAACATTTCTTACAGGTTTCCTCATGGTTCTATTTAAAATCATGTTCTCAAATTGTTCCTAAACGTGAAGAAATCTCTATAAAAACCACAAGAATACTTTAGTAATGTTCAGAATATGTTTTAAGAATGTTATTTAAAAACATATACATTCCATTCTCAGAAACAACAAAACTCTCTCTATCCTCTATCTTGTTAAGTGTATTCAGGTGTGTTGGACGCGCCCACTAATTGGTCACGCCTGATCTTAATGTGTGCTTTTTTCCTTTGAAATAGTCTGTTTGAAAACTTAAATCCGTTTTAACAAATGTATATCAGCATGTTAAATGTGCAACCAAAGGGAAAAGACTCTGGACCACCTTTACTCCACACACAGAGACGCATACAAAGCTCTCCCTCGCCCTCCATTTGGCAAATCTGACCATAATTCTATCCTCCTTATTCCTGCTTACAAGCAAAAATGAAAGCAGGAAGCACCAGTGACTAGATCAATAGAAAAGTGGTAAAATTACGCAGATGCTAAGCTACAGGACTGTTTTGCTAGCACAGACTGGAATATGTTCCGGGATTCCTCCGATGGCATTGAGGAGTACACCACATCAGTTATTGGCTTCATCAGTAAGTGCATCGATGACGTCGTCCCCACAGTGACCGTACGTCCATATCCCAACCAGAAGACATGGATTACAGGCAGCATCTGCACTGAGCTAAAGGCTAGAGCTGCCGCTTTCAAGGAACAGGACTCTAACCCGGAAGCTTATAAGAAATCCCGCTATGCCCTCTGACGAACCATCAAACAGGCAAAGCGTCAATACAGGACTAATATCGAATCGTACTACACCAGCTCTGACGCTCGTCAGATGTGACAGGGCTTGCAAACCATTACAGACTACAAAGGGAAGCACAGCTGAGAGCTGCCCAATCACACGAGCCTACCAGATGAGGTAAAATACTTCTTTGCTCGCTTTGAGGCAAATAACACTGAAACATGCATGAGAGCACCAGCTGTTCTGGAAGACTGTGTGATCACGCYYTCCGCAGCCGATGTGAGTAAGACCTTTCAACAGGTCAACATTCAAAAGGCCGCAGGGCCAGACAGATTACTAGGACATGAACTGTGAGCATGCGCTGACCAACTGGCAAGTGTCTTCACTGACATTTTCAACCTCTCCCTGTCCGAGTCTGTAATACCAGCATGTTTTAAGCTGACCACCATAGTACCTGTGCCCAAGAACACTAAGGTAATCTGCCTAAACGACTACCGACCTGTAGCACTCACGTCTGTAGCCATGAAGTGCTTCGAAAGGCTGGTCATGGCTCACATCAACACCATTATCCCAGAAACCCTAGACCCACTCCAAATTGCATACCGCTCCAACAGATCCACAGATGATGCAATCTCTATGGCACTCCACACTGCCCTTTCCCACCTGGACAAAAGTAATACCTATGTGAGAATGCTATTCATTGACTACAGCTCAGCGTTCAACACCATAGTGCCCTCAAAGCTAATCCATAAGCTAAGGACCCTGGGACTAAACACCTACCTCTGCAACTGGATCCTGGACTTCCTGACGGGCCGCCCCCTGGTGGTAAGGGTAGGTAACAACACATCCACCACGCTGATCCTCAACACAGGGTCCCCTCAGGGGTGCATGCTCAGTCCCCTCCTGTACTCCCTGTTCACTCATGACTGCATGGCCAGGCACGACTCCAACATCATCATTAAGTTCTCGATGACACAACAGTGGCAGGCCTGATCATTGACAACAACGAGACAGCCTATAGGGAGGAGGTCAGAGACCTGACCGTGTGGTGCCAGGACAACAACCTCTCCCTCAATGTGATCAAGACAAGGGAGATTATTGTGGACAACAGGAAAAAGAGGACCGAGCATGCCCCCATTCCTATCGACGTGCCTGCAGTGGAGTAGGTTGAGAGCTTCAACTTCCTTGGTGTCCACATCACCAACAAACTAACATGGTCCAAGCACACCAAGACTGTCGTGAAGAGGGCACGACAAAACCTATTCACCCTCAGAAGACTTGGCATGGGTTTTGGAATGGGTCCTCAGATCCTCAAATGTTTCTACAGCTGCACCATCGAGAGCATCCTGACTGGTTGCATCACTGCCTAGTATGGCAACTGCTTAGCCTCCGACCGCAAGGCACTACAGAGGGTAGTGCGAATGGCCCAGTACATCACTGTGGCCAAGCTTCCTGCCATCCAGGACCTCTATACCAGGTAGTGTCAGAGGAAGGCCCTAAAAATTGTCAAAGACTCCAGCCACCCTAGTCATAGACTGTTCTCTATGCTACCACACGGCCAGCAGTACCGGAGCGCCAAGTCTAGGTCCAAGAGGCTTCTAAACAGCTTCTACCCCCAGGCCATAAGACTCCTGAACACCTAATGAAATGGCTACCCAGACTATTTCCAGAATAAGCTACACTGTAGCGGTGTTATTCAAGTCTTATTGAAACATTCAGTGAAAGTTTTAAGGAAGTTAATCAAAAACCTCCAAATAACCATCATTGTTCTCAGAGCTTTGATAAAACCAAGGAAAACATTCAAGGAACAAGAGTAAAACATTCTCAGACCTTCCTGCAACCTAAAAATAGCGTTCCCAGAACAGGCAAAATGTTCCCTTCTATTTTCAGAGCATTTAAAAAAACGTTCAGTTTTACCTGTCAGTACTATGGCTTCTTTCTCGCAACCAATGATAAACCAAAAACATATGTTCACACAACTTCCAAGGAACCAAATGTGCTTGCTGGGTTATCTTAACCCTGCATTTAAGATATCACAGTCAAAGGGAAGAAGGGGTCAATAAGAGTATACGTCCCATCTGTGAAATGTTCTAAAGGCACAATATCTAAGATTTTTTTCTGTTGAAGATATATAAGATATCATGGGCGTTAATATGGAGTTGGTCCCCCTTCTCTGCTATAACAGCTTCCACTATTCTGAGAAGGCTTTCCACTAGATGTTGGAACATTGTTGCAGGGACTTGGTTACATTTAGCAACAAGACAAGAGCAGTAGTGAGGTCATGCACTGACGTTGGGCGATTAGGCCTGGCTCGCAGTCGGAGTTTCAATTCATCCCAAAGGTGTTCGATGGGGTTGAGGTCAGGGCTTTGTGCAGACCAGTCAAGGTCAATTATTCCTCCTCCACCAAACTTTACAGTTGGCACTATGCATTCGAGCAGGTAGCATTCTCCTGGTGTCTGCCAAACTCAGATTTGTCCGTCGGACTACCAGATGGTAAAGTGTGATCCATTACTCCAGAGAACGTGTTTCCACTGCTCCAGAGTCCAATGGTGATAAGCTTTACACCACTCCAGCCAATGCTTAGCATTGTGCATGGTGATCTTAGGCTTGTGTGCGGCTGCTCGGTCATGGGAACCCATTTCATGAAGCTTCTGACGAACAGTTATTTTACTGACAGTGCTTCCAGAGGCAGTTTGGAACTCGGTAGTGAGTGTTGCAACTGAGGTCAGACAATTTTTACGTGCTACGCGCTTCAGCAATCGGCGGTCCTGTTCTGTGAGCTTGTGTGGCCTACCACTTCACGGCTGAGCCGTTGTTGCTCCAATACGGTTCCACTTCACAATAACAGCACTTACAGCTGATCAGGGCAGCTCTAGCAGGGCAGAAATTTGACTAACTGACTTGTTGAATAACTGGCATCTTATGACGGTACCACGTTGAAGGTTACTGAGCTCTTCAGTAAGGCCATTCTACTGCCAATGTTTGGCTATGGCGATTGCAACAGGTGTGGCTGAAATAGCCGAATCCAATAATTTGCCAATATAGTGTACTTTGATTGTCTGTTTTTCCCAACAACAGTATAACATGACCATTCTTCTGATCACAAGTGACAGACCATACCTTTAACATAGATATGAATTTGGCTATAGCATTTGAACTGTTTTGTCTAGAAACTATTATGACCCTGAAAGCTAAGACACTCTGGAATATTGATTAGCCTTCTGTTCCCCGCTATGATGATCACAGGCCGCGTTAGAAGGGAGTGTCACAAAAAAGACTAACACGTCTTCAGGTCTCAGGCAAGGTTACTCATCACATGCATGGATCACCAAACCACCTCGGTTGCGCTCTCATTAAATGGGGTGCACAGTTCCTTCTGCTAAACACTAACCCAGGTCTCCTGTGTGCCAGAACATGCAACTTTTCAGGTCAAAGACAAGTTACTCATCGCACAAGCATGGTCACGAAACCACCTGTGTTACACTTAAGCCCCCCTTTGACCTCCTCCTTGAAGAACCCCTTCCAAGTCACAGGACCAATGCCTTGGCTTTAGCTCAACAGGCTAACACAGTCTTACACATTTTAGCATTATAATCACTATCCTTGCCGGAGACTTGAAGCTAACACGCCTAACACAAAGTAACACGTCAAACTAATACGTCTTCAGGCCTCAGACAAGGTTCTCATCACAAACTACGCTCTTTTGATGAGTAACCTTGCTGGATCTTGAAGAATTGTATTAGTGTAGCAGATGGAGATCTGTGAAATTCACTCATCAGCCTGAAGTGTCACTCCTTGAGCAATTGAAGAAGGCCTTTTTCAATAGCAAGTTGGGTTGGAACACTTCAGGAGGGCGGTCACGTGTGTTTGCGAGGCAGAGGTCCTGAGTTTGAGTCTTGGTATGAACTGAATCATTGGCAAATGGTACTTGTTAAGCAAGCAACGTGTCGTCCTTTACATTAACTTCATGAACTTACGTTCTTCACCATTCGGCCATCAGATTTGCCACCAATGCTCCTTATAGGACATATCACTGAACTCTATACTCCTCTGTAAGCTGGTCATCTTTGTATACTGTCGCAAGACCCACTAGTTGATGCTTATTTATAAAACCCTCTTAGGCCTCACTCATCCCTATCTGAGATATCTACTGCAGGCCTCATCCTCCAAATACAACACCTGTTCTGTCAGTCACATTCTGTTAAAGGTCCCCAAAGGATACACATCCCTGAGTTGCTCCTCTTTTCAGTTTGCTGCAGCTAGCGACTGGAACGAGCTGCAACAAACACTCAAACTGGACAGTTTTATCTCAATCTCTTCATTCAAAAACTCAATCACGGACACTCTTACTGACAGTTGTGGCTGCTTTGCGTGATATATTGTTGTCTCTACCTGCTTGCCCTTTGTGCTGTTGCCTGTGCCCAACAATGTTTGTACCATGTTTTGTGCTGCTACCATGTTGTGTTGCTACCATGTTGTTGTCATGTTGTGTTGCTACCACGCAGTGTTGTCAAGTGTTGCTGCCTTGCTATGTTGTTGTCTTAGGTCTCTCTTTACGTAGTGTTGTGTTGTCTCTCTTGTCGTAATGTGTGTTTAGTCCTATATTTATATATTTTTTATTTTTAATCCCAGGCCCCCATCCCTGCAGGCCTTTTGCTTTTTGGTAGACCGTCATTGTAAAAAAGAAGTTGTTCTTAACTGACTTGCCTAGTTAAATAAAGGTTAAATAAAAAATACAATAAATAAAAACGTATCCCTATAGGCTTTAGCTAAGTGGGCTGGCAGGATGATATGGACAAAAATCCATATTGCGATAAATTGCCTGAATTGATGCGATAACAATAAATAAGACAATATGTTTAGAACATTAATGTGCACCACATTTTTTTTAGCTATACTTTAAACTACTACTACTAGTTTGATGGTTGAAGCCATCAATTGTCCCGTCCCATTAACAATCAGACATATTAGCAAACTTATTCAATTTCAAACTTGACATTTCTCTAGTACAGGCTACTTATTGCAATGAACGTTATCAGCAAAATGCCTGCGATAAGTTTAATTTGATTTATTAGGATCCCCAATTAGCCGACGCCAATGGCGACAGCTAATCTTTCCGGGGTCTGACACATAAATAAAAAGACATTACAGACAAAATACTTTATAATTTACATACGTTTAACCCCCACGGGACGTTTGAGCTAACGTGCGCTAATGTGATTAGCATGAGGTTGTAAGTAACAAGAACATTTCCCAGGACATAGACATGTCTGATATGGGCAGAAAGCTTACATTCTTGTTAATCTAACTGCACTGTCCAGTTTACAGTAGCTATTACAGTGAAAGAATACCATGCTATTGTTTGAGGAGAGTGCACAGTTATGAACTTGAAAATGTATCAATTAACCAATTAGGCACATTTGGGCAGACTTTATACAACATTTTGAACATAAATGCAGTGGTTCATTGGATCAGTCTAAAATGTTGCACGTGCATTGCTGCGATCTAGTGGCCAAAATCTAAATTGCGCCTAAACTGGAATAATACATTGTGGCCTTTCTCTTGCATTTCAAAGAGGATGAGAAAAAAATGCATGTTTGTTATTATCTTTTCCCAGATCTAATGTGTTATATTTTGAAGTTTGTGGAGCTCCATGAATTTCACATTTCCACAAACTTCAAAGTGTTTCCTTTCAAATGGTATCAAGAATATGTATATCCTTGCTTCAGGTCCTGAGCTACAGGCATTGAGATTTGGGTATGTCATTTTAGGCATCTATCAGTTGCACAGAAATGTCAGTACATACACACAACAAGTAGGTCACATGGGGGAGAGGAGTTGTGCTGTGAGGTGTTGCTTTATTTGTTTTTTGAAACCAGGTTTGCTGTTCACTTGCGCTATATAAGATGGAAGGGAGTTCCATGCACTCATGGCTCTGTATAATACTGTATGTTTCCTTGAATTTGTTCTGGACCTGGGGACTGTGAAAAGACCCCTAGTGGCATATCTGGTGGGGTAAGTGTGTGTGTCAGTGCTGTGTGCAAGTTGACTATACAAACAATTTGGAATTTCCAACACATTAATATTTCTTATAAAAACAAGAAGTGACGCAGTCAGTATTTCCTCAACTCTTAGCCAAGAGAGACTGGCATGCATAGTATTAATATTAGCCCTCTGATTACAATGAAGAGCAAGACGTGCGGCTCTGTTCTGGGCCAGCTGCAGCATAACTAGGTATTTTTTTGCAGAACTTGACCATATGACTGGACAATAATAAAGATAAGATAAAACTAGAGTGTGCTGGACTTGCTTTGTGGAGTGTGGTATCAAAAAAGCATAGCATCTCTTTAATACGGACATATCTCTCCCTATCTTTGCAACTATTGAATTTATATGTTTTGACCATGGCAGTTTACAATCTAAAGTAACACAAGTAATTTAGTCTACTCAACTTGTTCAACAGCCACACCATTCATTACCAGATTCAGCTGAGGTCTAGAACTTAGGGATTGATTTCTACCAACCACAATGCTCTTAGTTTTAGAGATGTTCAGCACCAGTTTATTACATTCCAAAACAGACTGCAACTCTTTGTTAAGGGTTTCAGTGACTTCATTAGCTGTGGTTGCTCATGTGTTTATGTCCATCTGCATACATGGACACACATGCTTTGTTTAATGCCAGTGGCAGGTCATTGGTAAAAACAGAAAAGAGTAGAGGGCCTACAGAGCTGCCCTGTGGTACACCACACTTTACATGTTTGACATTAGATAAGCTTCCATTAAAGAAAACCCTCTGAGTTCTATTAGATAGATACACTACATGGACAAAAGTATGTGACACCCCTTCAAATTAGTGGATTCGGCTATTTCAGCCAAACCCATTGCTGACAGGTGTATAAAATCAAGTACAAAGCCATGCAATCTCCATAGACAAACAATGGCAGTAGAATGGCCCATACTAAAGAGCTCAGTGACTTTCAACGTGGCACCATCACAGGATGCCCAACCTTTCCAACAAGTCAGTTTATCAAATTTCTGTCCTACTAGAGCTGCCCCGGTCAACTGTAAGTGCTGTTATTGTAAAGTGGAAACAAAAACAACGGCTGCGCCGTGAAGTGGTAGGCCACACAAACTCACAGAACAGGACCGCCGAGTGCTGAAGCGGTGGAGCAGTGGAAACACGTTCTCTGGAGTGATGAATTACGCTTCACCATCTGGAAGTCCGATGTACAAATCTGGGTTTGGCGGATGCCAGGAGAACGCTACCTGTCCCAATGCATAGTGCCAACTGTAAAGTTTGGTGGAGGAGGAATAATGGTCTGGGGCAGTTTTTCATGGTCCGGGCTAAGCCCCTTAGTTCCAGTGAAGGGAAATCTTAACTCTGCAGCATGCAATGACATTCCAGACAATTTTATGCTTCCAACTTTATGACAATGCCCCCATGCACAAACAGAAATGGTTTGTCGAGATAGGTGTGGAAGAACTTGACTGGCCTGCACAGAGCCCTGACCTCAACCCCGTCAAACACCTTTGGGATGAATTGGAACGCCGACTGTGAGCCAGGCTTAATCGCCCAACATTAGTGCCTGACCTCACTAACGCCCTTGTGGCTGAATGGAAGCAAGTCCCCGCAGCAATGTTCCAACATCTTGTGGAAAGCCTTCCCAGAACAGTGGAGGCAGCAAACGGGGGACCAACTCCGTATTAATGCCCATGATTTTGGAATGAGATGTTTCACGAGCAGGTGCCCACAAAGATTGTACTTTTTGGAGAAATGTCCTCTGGTCTGATGAAACAAAAATAGAACTGTTTGGCCATAATGACCATCGTTATGTTTGGAGGAAAAAGGGGAGGCTTGCAAGCCGAAGAAAGCCATACCCAACGTGAAGCAAGGGGTGGCAGCATCATGTTGTGGGAGTGCTTTGCTGCAGGAGGGACTGGTGCACTTCACAAAATAGATGGCATATGAGGAAAGGAAAATTATGTGGATATATTGAAGCAACATCCCAAGACATCAGTCAGGAAGTTAAAGCTTGGTCGCAAATGGGTCTTCCAAATGGACAATGACCCCAAGCATACTTCAAAGTTTGTGGCAAAATGGCTTAAGACAATAAAGTCAAGGTATTGGAGTACCATCACAAAGTCTGACCTCATATTATATAAAATTGCTGGGCAGAACTGAAAAAGCGTGTGCGAGCAAGGAGGCCTACAAACCTGACTCAGTTACACAAGCTCTGTCAGGAGGAATGGGCCAAAATTCACCCAATTTATTGTGGGAAGCTTGCGGAAGGCTTCCCAAAACGTTTGACCCAAGTTATACAATTTAAAGGCAATGCTACCAAATACTAATTGTGTGTATGTAAACTTCTGACTCACTGGGAATGTGATGAAAGAAGAAAAATCTGAAATAAATCATTCTCTGAACAATTATTCTGACATTTCACATTCTTAAAATAAAGTGGTGATCCTAACCGACCTAAGACAGGGAATCTTTACTAGGATTAAATGTCAGGAAATATGAACAACTGAGCTTAAATGTATTTGGCTAAGGTGTATGTAAACTTCAGACTTCAACTGTACATAGAATAGTATATGTACAGCAATAGTTGAATCGGATGGACTTGACTAGAATGCTGTATATACTCTACAGTCATGGCCAAAAGTTTTGAGAATGAAACAAATTAAAATTTTCACAAAGTCTGCTGCCTCAGTTTGTATGATGTCAATTTGCATATACTCCAGAATGTTATGAAGAGTGATCAGATTAATTGCAATTAAAAGTCCTCTTTGCCATGCAAATGAACTGAATCCCAAAAACCATTTCCACTGCATTTAAGCCCTGCCACAAAAGGACCAATTGACATCATGTCAGTGATTCTCTCGTTAACACAGGTGTGAGTGTTGACGAGGACAAGGCAGGAGATCACTCTGTCATGATGATTGAGTTCGAATAACAGACTGGAAGCTTCAAAAGGAGGGTGGTGCTTGGAATCATTGTTCATCCTCTATCAACCATGGTTACCTGCAAGGTAACATGTGCCGTCATCATTGCTTTGCACAAAAAGGGCTTCACAGGCAAGGATATTGCTGCCAGTAAGATTGCACCTAAATCAACCATTTATCGGATCATCAAGAACTTCAAGGAGAGCGGTTCAATTGTTGTTAAGAAGGCTGTCAAGAAGGGCAGCAAAGAAGCCACTTCTCTCCAGGAAAAACATCAGGGACAGACTGATATTCTGAAAAAGGTACAGGGATTGGACTAGGATATGGGATATGGCTCTGAATATATGACAGGGATATGGCACTGAATATATACAGCAACACCTCCCCCATAAGCAATCCTGTCTCTGGGATATGGGATATTATTGTATTGCTGCTGCTGTATTATCAAATGAATTATCTAAATGAGTTTCAGAAATGGCTAATTTATGAATGTTGTCTGATGTTAGCAAGTTATTGATTTCATGAACCTTATTATTGATTTCATGAACCTTTCTAAGGCGACATATATTCATATTAAGTGATCGGTATGGTGGTGTTGATCATTTTTGGTCTATCATCCCAGCTCTACTAACACAGTTCTTGACATGCAGGAGACCTGGTTCGAACCCAGTTAGTGTCAAGAGCAAGATTTAATAAGGAGTGGAACGGCTATCCTTAGAAGGGCCATGACAGGGCTTTTCAACTATATTCTTATGTGGGCCATTTTTGTTGTTGTGACACTCCCTTCTAACACCACCTGTGATCACCATAGACGGAAATAGAAGGCACGTCCATGTTCCAGAGAGTCTTAGCTTCATAGCCAAAACGGTTCAAATGCTAGAGCCAAATTCATAGCAGGAAAATAAATTAAACATGCCACATTGGCTTCAGAAACCGCCAGAAGCTTTGATGACCACAGTGAGTGTTTGATTCTATCTGTTCTCCTCTACCTTTCCTGGCTGGCAAAGTACCAGGATGTTGTCTCTGGTTTGGAAACTACATTTAGAGAACTGAATTTGAAAACTGAATCTGAATGCATCTAAGAAGTTGAATATATTTTTTTCAAAAACAATTTCTGTTGGCACTGAAATCGCTTCATATTTCTGCCTGGCCGTAGGGCACTTCCCCTGTGTGTACTTCACCTCTCTATCGCTATCTGGAAGGCCTCTCCTCCACTCCAAGTCATGGTTTCCAGTAATCCCAACAAAGATGTCATACTGTGAGAACTTTAGAGAACGTTCCATTAAGAGTCTCATTTGGTCACTAATGTGGTGTGCCTGAAATGTTTCGAAGAGATCATTACCTTAATGTCAAATAGAACTTACCCAAAACGTGGTTACCATGTTCTCAGAACTTAAGTCATTAATGATCTAGACATGTTTCATGGGAAAGTTGCAAGAACATTCATGTGTACAAGGGTACAAGGGTTAGGAAAATATTCTATCAATGTCCCACCAAACATACACAGAACATAAGATATTCATGTTCTAGACACGTGAACATTGCAAGAACATTTGTGTCCAAAAATAAATCAATACACATCACGTCTTATTACTGTTGCCGAGCCAATCAAGGCCCTGATTGGCGAACCACTGATCGATTCACAGCTCTTTGTCTGTTTTCCAGGTTAGGGATACTCATACGCACAGTGCTTATAAGATACAGTGTTTTCAACTTACATGTTTGACATACATGATGCATGTTCAATTAGTAATTATTATTCAACCTATCCTGGGATTTGAACTTATAGCCTCTTAGTTCACAGTACTTATTTCTGCTATTTATGGGCTTTCTGTGTAGTTGTTTAATTTTGTTTAATGTCATTAAAACAGGCATATTAACCTGTTTTAATGATACTCCTGAATCACTATGATCAATAAAATCTTTTCTTGAGTGTACTTTTAACAGAGCTGAGATTTAATTCAAAGTGCATTCACCTGTAACGGCTTTCGTCGGTGGAAGGAGAGGACCAAAGCGCAGCGTGGTTAGTGTTCATCTTCATTTAATAATAATCAACAAACAGAACACTTCAACTACAAAAGTGAAAACCGAAACATTTCTATCTGGTGCAGACACACAAAGACTGAAATCAACCACCCACAAAACACAATAGAACACAGGCTACCTAAATATGGTTCCCAATCAGAGACAATGACTAACACCTGCCTCTGATTGAGAACCATATCAGGCCAAACGAGAAACCCCACATAGAAACATAAAACATAGATAATACCCACCCAACTCACGCCCTGACCACACTAAAACAAAGAAAATACAAAATAACTATGGTCAGAACGTGACATCACCCTATTGCTTACACCAGGGGTGTCAAACTCATTTCGCATCGTGGGCCACATACGGCCTAGGGAGATGTCAAGTGGGCCGGACCATTAAAATTATACCATACTCTGCTATAAATAACCAAAATATCATGTCTTTCCTTTGTTTTGGTGTAAAGAAGCACAAGAACATTAGGAAAATATTGAAATTTAATGAACTATCCTTTTACAAAACATTTCATGAAACACCTCATATTTCCTTAGACAAATGTGCAATTTACTTTTATCATTCACAAATATGCATTGCAACTGATCCCACTGATTGTACAAAGGCACAAAACTTTAATTGGTACTGAAAAATATAGTAATGCACTTTAAGATTAAATGAGACTTTTAAAGAAAGGAATTTTTAAACCACTTACACATACGCATATAAAATCTAAATGTAATCCCTGCGTACACCTTACAAACTAAGGAGAGTGATTTTAAATGTGTAATGAAGAAAGTGTTCGCCTGTCCTGTAAATCTGTAAATCCGAAATCCTCTCTGCTATAGTATTCCTCGTCAGGCTAATATTGGCAAAAGCTTGTCGCTTCTCGGGACATACAAGTTCAGCCGCCTTCATCATGCATCGTTTAACAAAGTCACCGTCGGAATACGGCTTCGATGCTAATGCTATTTCGCTAGCAATTAGGTAGCTGGCTTTTACCGCTGCTTCACTGACTTCTCGGCTCTGGATGAAAGTTGACTGCTGTTTCCTCAGACCCGCCAGCAATTCGTTAATCTTATCTCTTCTCAGTTGTCCTTGCAAGCCGTCATATTTTTCGCTGTGATGAGTCTCGTAGTGGCGTCGAATATTATATTCCTTCAATACCGAAACTTGTTGCAAACACACCAAGCACGAAGGTTTTCCGTGCATCTCTGTAAATAAATAGGACGTGGTCCATTTTTCTTTGAAAATTCTACACTCCTTATCTACTTTTCTCCGTTTGGATAACGACATTTTGGCTAATGAGGGTGTAGCGGAGAGGTAGAGACCAAGGTATTAACAACGTCGTAACAAGCAGCAGATGGCGCATTGATACCGTCTGCTGTTTTCAGTCTGTCTCAGTGATGCGGCTTGTCTTCTACTCTGATGGAAAGAGTGCGCCCCTTAGCGGATAATCCATGAATTGCAGCGAATTAAAAATATTAATTCCATGTCTTTTATGCATTTTTTCCACTTTCAAATTATCCTGCGGGCCTGATCGAACCTCCTTGGGGGCCGGTTCCGGCCCGCGGGCCGTATGTTTGACACCCCTGGCTTACACCTATCAAGTCGTTTCAGATCTACACGTGCCTAGGGAGAAGGGGTTAGGGTTTCTTCTGGACAGGGCATAACTATCACTAGCCCAATAAACACGTCCTAGAGATATACATTATTGGGAGAGTGGCTAGGGAATATTCTCCTAACCCTCAGAATACTGGACACATGAATGTCCCATAAAAGTTGCCTAGAGCATTACTGTTGTAACCACGTTCTAGATAAGTTCTGTTTGGCATTAAGGGAATGTTCTCCTACCTTTAACACTAAAACATGCTAAAAAGGTTCTCAGAATGTTTTATGTTACCCTAACTAACGGAAAACTGGACACTCAAACATTAGGGGAACATTACGGATAACATTACGGGTAACATCGCTCTCCCTAGATCTGTTAGATGGGCTCTCTATGTTTAGGGTTTAAGAGGGTATGTTAATCCATCATGTTTGTGAGAGGGCTATTGATATCGCTTCATCTCATGTGAGGATCCTCATCAATTTGGACTCATGGCTAAGCAGTTCGTTCGCCAACTTCGTCACCTCATTCATAGACCACATCTGTGGAATTGTTCTGAGAACTGGCACTGTTAGCATCATCCTTTTGAATGCTCCTCTAGTCAGTTACATAAGTATGTAATTGGTAGTATGTAATTCGGAAATATGCATGTCCCGACAAGAAGTTTAGTGTCTTGTATCCTCATCTCTTTGGATTTTTCTGTCAGAGAAATACACATTTATTGGTGATTAGCAAATAATGTAATTATCTTCTCCCACGAGTATAAATGTACATTCTCAGTTTACACTTAGACCCATTCAGAACAATGTTGGTCCTTTTGATGTAATGGTGTACAGCGTTGAACAGGTTGCCAAACAGAAGTTCCTAGATTAGAAAAGGACATTCAATGTTAATGTTATGGATCTCCATTTTTATTTTCAAGGTTCAGGTCTCTTTTTTAAAGGTTATTTCTAAGAACTACATCTCAACTAGTGTAGCATATGGTGTTTATGGCTCAAAGGGCAAGTAATACCATATTATGTGAAAGCAATGTCTTGCAGCCCCCTGTATGCGCTTAAGGGTGCAGGGAGTTTTTGACAGGTAGATAGAGAAGAGAGTCTAATTACAAATATTAAGTGTGAGAGGGAGGAGTTGTCTGCAACATTAGACTAGGATAGGCTTAGCTACAGTGCTCTGCACAGTTCTCTGCAAAACTTATTATATTTTACAAAAATTCATGCCACTCCATTTAGTATGATATGTTACTTTACGTTAGATAACATTACATTGGCCTACGTAAATCCGGGACACTCAAATTAGTATGATATATTGCGTTTGGTATGAACATAGGTTACGTAAGGCAAAAACAAAAGGAGGGTGGTTGGTCAGGGTGGATGGGTTGGTATATAACGCTATTGTCTAGCAACACAAAGGTTGCGTTTTGAATCTCATCATGGACAATATCAGCATTTTAGCAACTTTGCAACTACTTTCTACTTTTTAGCTACTTTGCAACTACTTATTATGTTAACTAACCCTCCCCCTAACCTAACCTTAATCCTTTAACCTTACTCCTAAACCTAACCTTAACCCTAACCTTACCCCCTAGCATATCACACTAAAGCAGTAGAGCGTAATATATCACACTAAAGCAGTAAAACATAATATATCATATTAAACAATCAAGACGTAGGATACTATACATCCTGCAATTCGTATTATATTGTACGACCACTATTACATTAGTAAGCTAATGTAATGTAACCTAAGATAAAGTAACATTTCATACTAAGTAGAGCCCCATAGTGGAGGTGTCATTATACCCATAAAACCTAGGGGTCAAACAGGAAATGGTACCAATCGTTTTTCCACCATTCATTTTTCCCATAGGGAATTTTAGAAACACTTAAAATAAGTTATGTTTGCCTTGTGGATACAGGCGAATATATTGATAAAAGTCACCTTGTCCTAGAGAGATTTACACGGTTATCAAAATGTCACGCCAGAGTAAGCCTACTCGAAACACAGCCGTTATTGTAAGTGTTTCTAAAATCCCCTATGAGAAAAATGTATGGTGGAAAAACGATTGGAACCATTTCCTTGTTTGACTCCTAGGTTTTATGGGTATTATGACACATACTGTGGTACTCTATGGAATGGCATGGATTTTAGTAAAATAAAATGTGTTTTGCTCAGAGACCAGGTTGCTCTGCATCACAGGTGTTGGCTCCAGGTATGACCCCTGCAGTTTTAACTAAATGACTGCCCCAGAATAATGGGCCAGCTTTGTTAGAATAGAATGGTCAGTTGTGAGCTTAACATTTCTGGTAGTGGATTTTAGGGAGGATTTTTGGTACGATTTGAGAATGTAAAGATTTTTGTAACAATTTTGGTAACACACTTAATACTAAAAATGTATAAATGAATAGCTCTATAAATGATCTAATAACTTTTTAGTTTTTTTTGCTTTTTGGAAATCCCAGTTGGCACTCTGCTCATAGAGACAGACCAAAATATGTCAAAACAAATGATCTTCCTATACAAGGGTGTGAGGATGAGATAATATTCTCGGTTGATAGGGATCTCAACTGATTTATATACAGTACAGTTAGCCCTTGTGTTAGATACAACTACTTACAGTGTCTTTTATTTTTTCATATTTTACATGGTTTTGGAAACATGAATGGGCACGTGTCTTCTGAAAGCCAGATAAACTGTAACAAACTTTTCATAGCAGGGTTGAACTTTATTGGCATACAGGTCTAATGGTCTAGATCAACTATTAAACTGTATTGACATATATTCATCTTCCTAATTAAACAGTAAAATTTGTTTCTGATAATGTCATATTCCAAAGGTGTCAAACCAGCAGTGATTCTACTTTTGTGCCATGCCTGTGATCCATTTTAAACTGAATTTGTGATCCCCTAGTCTTTTTAACCCTAGTCACCTCTTAAGCTGCAGACTAACTAGGAACTGGCTATGACTTAGTAGACTAGTGGATCCTGGCACACCATTTGGGAACCACTGAGACTAGGTTTAACACGTAACACCAATCCGAAAGTTGGTAGTGGGATGGTCTGTTCTAAAAATCCTGCTACATTTTTGGATTTATCTTTTTGTTATGCAATGTTTGTAATGGAACAGTGGTGTCAATTGTATTCCGGGTTCTCAGAAAAAATAATGTTTTATACTAGATGAGCGGAACTAAAGATGAAACGTTAGTTAGCCGTGAGCGAGTTTCAATTTGGAAACTAGTAACCCACTAGCAGAAAGAGTCCTTTGTGAGACGGAGATGTTGACGTCAAATGAACGCTGTGAAGACATAAATTCATAGTTTAGCTAGAACAACACAACATAGAGAGGATGAACCCTGGTATCCTCCCCGTCTCCAAACTTGTATAACTAATGAGGGGTTTGCCTTGAATAAGTTAAACTGACCAAGCCTGTCCTCTTGTTTGCACATGGTAGCCTTGTATCCACACAGTTGACTGTCCAGACAAAAGGGATATCTGATACATACTATCATACAAATTACAATATGTTGGAGATGCTTGAATACAGCCATTACCAGGTGAGTTTTACCATTACCAACTGTTTTTTGGGGGTTTGGTTTTCTATCAGTATGTAGTATTACTATCAGTGTTAATGTCACTTGTATTAGTATATTGTCATATTTATGTATGTATTATATTTGTACAAACATAAATAAATGCATTGTATTCATGACAGTGCACTGTATAATTCACTGTCACTGAGTAAAAGAGAGTAAGGGGCATTTAACTAGAGGTTGTGATTGAAAAGGTTTGGTTTATTGTTTATGATTGTACAATCCATGTGTTGATCTTCAGACATGCATTCAAATCTGAAGATCAATCCACAGAATCTCACAGACCTTTATTGTGAGACATTTTACAAAGAGCAAAGCCACATTTCACTGGATAACTATACGTTTCCATAGGATAAGATGGTCTACCCCCAGGAACCTCATTACCGACACTGAACAAAACTAACTTTGGAAGAATTTTCCGCCGTCTTCCAACGTCTCTCATTTCCCCCCACCAAGGTGCAGACCCATCTGGAGAACCCCACCAAGTACCACATTCAGCAGGCACAAAGGCAGCAGGTGAGGCAGTACCTGTCCACCACCCTCGGGGGTAAGCCTGGCAGCCAGGCCAGCAGCCTGCAGTGCCACAGCCAGCCCCCGGAGCACGGGATGCTCCCCGGCCCAGGCAGCAGTGCCCCCAACAGCCCC
This sequence comes from Salvelinus sp. IW2-2015, assembly GCF_002910315.2. Taxonomy (NCBI): domain Eukaryota; kingdom Metazoa; phylum Chordata; class Actinopteri; order Salmoniformes; family Salmonidae; genus Salvelinus; species Salvelinus sp. IW2-2015. The sequence continues at coordinate 14,023,353 of NC_036851.1, read as the reverse complement.
ATGGCCCTGCTGACCCTCACCTCAAACTGCGAGAAGGAGGTAGGCATAAAAGAGAAGACACAGAGATCCATGCATATACCATTCCCACTGGTTTTTCATTTTGATCTCACAATGGATTTATAACTATTTCAGGAATATGGCGAACTGGGTACAAAATACATATAGATTTCTGGTACATCTTTCATTATTTTAATACAAATCTGGTACTTTAGGTTGGTTTATAATGTTTTTGTTTTATTATTACAGATGGACGATGTCATTGATGACATTATTAGCTTGGAAACAAGTTATAATGATGATATTCTTGGCTTTATGGACCCCGGACTCCAGATTACAAATACAGTAAATTTACATCCTTCCCAATACAAACAACTTTTTCAAATGTTAAGTGCAATAGCAATCACTCTAATCTAATCGGTACAACACATTTACTGAAAAGGAACTACAGCTTTGCATGCTTTAGAATATCAATATCTTTCTGACATGTTGCATTGCAATCATTGAATGTTCTGTTCCTTTCCTCAGCTCCCTGTATCTGGTAACCTTCTGGACATGTATGGAAACCACGGACTTACCAGCAGTAACTCCTGCCCTGGTAGTTTATCCAACATAAAAAGGGAATTCTCAGGTACGTTTTTTGTCTGCCGAGTATAACCAATTATTTACACGACACCATCAGCAAAGCATCTCCATATTAAATATTGTCAACGATGTCAAATCACAAATATATATTTTTTAACTTTGTTTATGAAACCATCGTAGTGATATACCAATAGTATACTAATAATATACTAATACTAACAGTTAAAGAAGCATAAATGCGTCAATATTGTGTGCAATTTGTAAAATGCATAACATACTGTTAGCTATAAATAAATAAAAAACTACAAATAATCTACCAATACTCAAGCTCCTGGCATGATGAGCATACTTGACAAGACTGCATCCTGTGGCCAGTTTGACAACTACCAAAGGCCTGAGGGCTTCCCTGTTGGTACGTTGTCACTAGATTTTCACATTTTCAAACCATTGTTTATTTCCTTTTTTGAAATACATTATTAAACTATTTTCATGGTGGCTCACTAACGTACCTGAACTAAAATGTCAGTGGGGATTCAGATTGGATATTTTTGTGATATTAAATGCAGCATTAAAGGCAGTTATTTACAATTGCCTCTGTAAAGTAGTTTGTGTATATTGACAAATTAGATCTATGTATCAGTAGAAATGTAGTTAAGATACCCAATGGGTTACATTAATGGTGTTTAGCTAGAAAAGGGTTGTAACCATCTTGAGTATGTATGAAATAAGACACCTTCACTTGTCACTCAAAAGTGTTTCCCTTCCGTCCAGAAGCTGAGGTCCGAGCGATGGCCAAGGAGAGACAAAAAAAGGACAATCACAACTTAAGTGAGTTTCTTCGGCAAAGAGGAGTAATCAGTTATTTGGGATACATTGGTATTTTCTCAAGTGTTGATTTTCATGTGTCCTCAAATTATATTATAACTCACTCCTTATTTTCTGCTTTTCTTCACCCTGTAGTTGAACGAAGAAGGAGGTTCAACATCAACGATCGAATCAAAGAGCTTGGAACCTTGATTCCTAAGTCAAATGATCCGTAAGTAGCCCAGTTTATCGACCAAAAATGTTGGCGTCCTCCAGAGGACATACGTGTTCATGCAGTTTAAGGGTCAGCTGCTTAGTTGCTACACGCTGACTGTAGACTATTGTCCACTGCGGTCCCCTAGGGACATGCGCTGGAATAAGGGCACCATTCTGAAGGCCTCAGTGGACTACATCAGGAAGCTGCAGAGGGAGCAGCAGAGAGCCAAGGAGCTGGAGCTTAGACAGAGGAGGCTGGAGCATGCCAACCGCCATCTGATGCTGCGCATACAGGTACGCACCACCAGAGGAAGCCAGTGAGCATAGCACAAGGGCACCTTGAGAAGAAAAAAAGTTCTACTTAAATCCTCTGGAAATGTATAGCCAGTATAAGTATCTATGTGTTCTTGTGTTTCCTGTGTGTCTGTGTAGGAGTTGGAGATGCAGGCACGGGCTCATGGCCTTGCGGTTGTACCGTCCTCTTCCCTCTGCTCCTCTGAGCTGATGGCCCGAGCCATCAAGCAGGAGCCCATCCTAGGAGACTGTCCGTCAGACCTGTACCAGAAGTCAGGCCCCGACATGTCCCCTACCACCACACTAGACCTCAACAACGGCACCATCCACTTCAATGACAGCCCATTGGATGCAGGGGAACCAGGGGCCTATGGCTCCAACAAGGCCTCCACTAAACTGAAGGACATAATAGACAACACCCTGTCACCCATATCATCCCTTCTGTCCTCAGTGTCTCCAGACGCCTCCAACAGCAGCAGCAGGCGTAGCAGCAGCTCAAGCATGGAGGAGAATAATCATGGTTGTTAGCACTGCCCACGAGCTCAAGTCACACTCACATTTTAGCATATTGTTATTACTGTTATTGTTATTACTAGGTTCTGCTATGATCTATTCCATGAGACACTTCTCTGCTGGCATCCTAAGATGTCCTCCAGCTTTCCTTACCTTGTCTACAGACATTCTGTCTTTTGCTTTGGTTTGTTTTACAATGTCATTGTGTTTCTGTCTGGAACCAAATCTGACGGTTCAGATTAGGCTACTCTACTCCTAAACTGGCTGCTGAGATTTACTGTAAAATAAGATTAACTTTTCATGGGTGAATTATTTGAGAGGAAGTGCACAATAACATGACAAGATTTGATATTTTTTTCATATCATGACTATTTGTTAAATTAGAGTTTAAAACATTTGTTTATTACAGTATATGATATCATACAGAAATATATATTTAGTTGAATACTTTGTTAATTAACTGATAATAACATTGTACTAAGCATTTAAGATGAGCTAAGACTTGTTACCCTTAAATTAAATTCAGAAGCAATGGTTTGAAAGCCACAACTTTATTTTTGCGAATAAGGAACAACTTGCAGGAACAATGAATGATCTTTTAATGCCATTTTTTTTTTGTTTCCCACATGGTGATAGCTAAAGTGAAGATATTTGTACAAAACGACACTGTAAATATAAAAATGTTGTGATTATTTTTAATTTTTGTAATGAATAGGTCTTTACTTAAGTATTAAATTAAGTGAATGCATTTTATTTTGATTCCCCTGGCTATTACCATATAATTTGCATCTGTGCTCTTATCCCATACAAAGTTGTATTGGACATGAAGATAATATTTTGAACAGTTCAAACAGATATTTAGCTCAGAAGGAGCACCTGCCAGCATTGTTCTTGTATGTCAGAGTGCTGAAATACTATCCCTAATATTACTTTATAATTACTAATATTATTTCCTAATATAACTTTCTATAAGACCACTATATGGTTGACTGTAGGAGCTATCCCATTTATAAAATAATGTAGTTGATGTAACCAACACATTCCCTATTTCATGTCTTCTGAGTCCTTTATCTGACCTAACCTGAATATTAATGTTATTATTTATTGTGTTGTGCCACTTAGTTCTCTACTTGCTCTAATCATGTGGTTGCTGGACCCGTGTACGAGGGTCAGAGGTATGAAGTGATTTTTTGTACTGTCTATCATTGTGTTATCTTAGGTGGCAGGCAAGCTGAAAACATTATACAGTGTAGTATCAGTGGAGCTCTGGAACAAGTAGCTTTCATTTCAGAAAAGTTAGGGGTAGTTTAGAATGCATTTACTGAGCCTCAATATACATATTTTGTACAATATTAAAGTGCATTGTGCTTTAAAAATGTGTTTGTAATTATGTATGTAAGACAAAAGTGATTAAGTTCTGCAAAATGATTTAATGGAGAAGAAAAAGTGACATTAAAAACATCAATAGCAATACAAAGTCATAAAAAACATACAGTTTTGATGAAAATCCCTTTTTGTAATGTAGTAGTAAAACTGTGAGAGGTTGGTTTTGTTCAATATGACAAGACAGGACATGCTATTTCCAATCAAATCAAGTCAATCTGAAAAATCAACAGCACCATCAAATATCATCTACAACTATGAAAAGTTGTTGAGCATTCCAGATATCATGCAGAAATGACACATCCTTGTTTCAATCATTTCAATCATTCAACATAAATCATCTACAGCAATACAAAGTCTTTGGACCAGTTCAGGTCACTGTAGTCGCTGCTCATCACACCACTTCTCAAACGCTCTGTACAGAATTTCATCACCCGTGTCATTGAAGATCTCTGCAGATGGAGAGAGGAACGGGATTGTTAACACCATCTTTGAAAATATATGCATTTTTTATCTTTGTTAATGTGCTGAACTCTGATTGACAAATGAATTTCTATCTCCTTACCTGCGTGCCCTAGGCCAATGGGTAGAGGCATCCTGACCAGTCCACCAGAGTGCTTCAGCCTCTCACAAAGTGAGTGCTGCACCAGTGCCAAAGTAACGTCCTGATGCCACACAGGCAGCTCCAGCCCCACCATGCAGCCTATAATCCGCAGCTTTTCTTCCTCTGTCATGAGGCCTCTCTCACGGGCCACATACACCATGTAGGACATATCGATGTTGACCGCCTCTCCGTGCAGCAAGGATGGGAGCACCTTCTGCAATCAAGAGGGTCAGTGTTCAGCGTTTAGTACTATATCCATAAACCACTCTCTAGAGTGGAGTGTTGCACAGAGCCACACCGTTTCTAGTCACTAGCTAACATGGTGTGAGTAAACTTGACACCATGCTCATTTGGCATAGTTACACTCAAAATGGAACAAGAGGTGACAAACGTGACAGGGTGACATAATGGTTCAAACCCAGTTACATGCGGTAGATCATGTAAATATTTGGCTTTGTGGTTATTTAAGCTGCAGAAGAACATAATTGATTCTCCTGTACCATTTCCAGCTCTGGGCTGATAATGTGACCAAAGTCTACCAGTCTGTCCAAATCGTCCTCCCACAGGTTGGGGGCCAGCTCCTCTAGCATGGCTTCTATGGCCACGCGTGTGGACACGGAGGCAGCGTCTTTGTTGTCACCCTGAAGACGGCTGTCAGACTGGAACTTGGAGTCCAACAGGAACGGACCGTGGGTCTCCAACAGCTCAAAGAGACCTCTGTGTTTCATCAAGGCCATCTGTAGGGCATACGTTTACATTACATTTACATGAAATAGTACATAAATCAGATCTACAGAGCCAAATGAGCATTACCATATTCTCTAAGACTGATGTAAGTATATTGCTCTCTACAGTATAAAGTCAGATAGTACATTATTGTATCTTAAAGCTAGAATCTGTAGTTGTTACATACATTTTTGGACTTGTATAAGTATATATACCCATTGATTTTTTTAAAGAATATAACTTATAAATGCTTCATGAGCTTAGTTCAACTGTCGTAACCCATCAGAGCCCAAAATGCAAGCTCCAATGTTTGTAAACAATGTAAATATCAACAAACACTGTATAGCCTCAAAACATGGTTAAAACTATAAGTTTGATATCATGGATGGTCAGTCCTTGCATCCATAGCCGGGTCTATTAATTTACGAGTGGTTACATCCCTCAGCTTTTTACCAAAACACAGGCGGGGTGACCGCTTTGTTTTTGTTTAAATTAAGGATTCTATTTTTAAGTTCATGTACAGTCATATATCCAATCCATATGTGTTGCTGTCAGGCATTGCTACTCTACCTTTAACATTTCGGCCAGCCCATTGGAGATGTGTCTTCGGGAAACAGTTTGAATGAAGGACAGGTCTAGGAAAGCAGCCACTGGGGGGATGTAGCCACCCAGCTTATTTTTACAGTTGGCAAAGTTCACCCCAGTCTTTGCCCCCACGCTGGCATCGACATAGGAGAGGAGGGTGGTAGGGACACGGATATAGGGGGTGCGTCTCCTGTACAGGGAAGCCGCCAGGCCCACGATGTCCAGGCAGACCCCTCCGCCAATAGCAATGATGGGCTCTGTGCGTCTGTCCAGGGAGAACTTATGGACCTCCTCCAGGATCTTCATCACCAGCTCCATGGACTTGTTTTCCTCTGTGGTGGTCAAGGGCAGGATCCTGTAGAGAACATTACGAGCCTCAAAGTAGTCTGTGAGCTGGCAGCCATAGAGGTTGTAGACGGTCTGGTCCATGACCACGAAGCGCCTCAGGGGCTTGGTGCTGATGCTGCTCCTCAGGGCCTCCTGCTGCTGGGGGTCCCTGATGTGGCCCAGGAGCAAGGTGTCGTTGCTGGGGTCCAGCAGGCCCAGGGACTCAATCACCTTGTAGGTGAAGACGATGGGACTGATCACTGTCCAGGAGGTGCCTTGCTCCGTGGTGCTCTCATAACTGGAACATGATGTATTTGTTTGAGTTGCCAGATTGTACAGTATTGTACAGTATATGTTTGGAGCACAAAGCCTGGGGGTAAATGTGACTTCACACCATTTCACTTTTCTGTGGTGGTAGCTAAATAATGTGGAAGAAATGTGTTTGCAAATGACTATGATAGTGTTGTCTGGCTAGGTAAACATCGTGTCAACTCTTCACATGGTGAAAGAAATATTCAATGTATATCACTGTCTAGTGGATCTAAGAAAGAACGAATTTAGATGTATAAACCATAAACCAGATTTGTTATACCTTTTATACCTTATAACGTTTTAATTCATTTTAATCAATTGCAGACCTTAATTATATTTTAATAAAAGTTTTTACTCACATTTTGGCAGCTGATACGCGACCTTTCAAGTTTTTATTAAAATTCTTTACCGATTTGCGATTCCATGTACCATTGACTTGAACTAAATGAAACTCGTTATTCTTTACCACTGCAATATTGTGGCATTGCAGTGGCTCTTCCACATGTGTATTCCCGGTGATTGCAACATACGACATCTTATGAATTGGAAGACAATGCGTGACAGATGTGGAGTCAAGAAATAGAGCATCATGTCCATCTCTTATTACCGTCTGTATATATACTCGCCACTCGACAGAGGATCACCAAGGGAGGAGCTATAATGATCAGTGTGCTTACGAAAGTGTTACCAAAACCCTGAAACGGTTAAAATGTAGCCTACACGGACCTTACACGTGTCCCCACGTGATCGGTTCTTATACAATTTGGTTCAGTGACGTAAAGAAGGTAGAGATTATTATTTTTTTTTATATAGAAAATATTTAGGCTGCTTAATAAAATAATCACTGCAATTAATTGCAAGCAGCTTCTGACTCCACATCAATACTTTAATACATATTTAATGTGTAATTGCATGTGATCACACATCTATATCTAAGTCAAGTCTTTAAATTCCCTCAAACTATACAAAATGCAAGGTACAAACATTTGTAATAAATGAACATGTATTACACAGTAAAAGTTAAAGAAAATTGAAATAACTGGTAGGCAGCCTATGAGGATCATGTATTTAGCCTTCTTCTGACCCTAGTCAGACTTGTTTCCTATATCCAGAAAATCTGATATCAGTAGGGTAACTGATGAACATGAGAGAAAGATTTTGGGGATAATTTGACATCTTTCTATCAGCGTTAGTCTACCATTTTTTTTGTGTGTGCCAAATTTACTTTAAGGTAATAACATTTTAGTTTAGTTGATGTATGTTAAATTATAGCAACAGTTACAAGACAAAGTGTGTGTTTGTGGCACTAGATTCATGTTCACAGGTCAACCTTACCAGCCACTGTATTACAAGCAAATTCAGTTTACACACTTGGATTTTCACACTTGTGGATGCCTGATAGACTGAACAGTTCGTAAGGTTCAAATGTCCCAGGACATATACAGTAGCGCATGACTTGGCATGCAATTATGCAGTCATTCAGCTCCGTTGACATAGTCTACAACAGAAGAATGGTTTGTGCCCACTTGATGTCAGTAAAAAGACCCTCACTATGGAGAATACATTTTGTTGGTTTACACTAAAAGTTTACTACTGATAGAATCTTGGTCAAAGGGCACGTGGGCGGAACGGTTTTCTAGGAAAAATGCATAGTTTTCCCGGCTTGTTTCGTAAGCCATCAATCAATATCAATTTACAAAACAGAAACGGGTTTTTAGGTCACGTTAGAGATAGTCCCTGCTGCTTCGCAAGCCGCTTTTGTGGGACCTAACGGAGTTGACTACTTATTGAGCATTTTGTCTTACGAACGTCGTGGGCATTCGCCATGCACTCTGCCAAAGATATGGTCGAGATACAATGTCATTATGTTGACGTTTTAATTAATGATTATCCCAGCGTTGCGTAGCCGAGCGGGCACCCTTGAAATGCCTCTGTCGGTCTTTTTTTTGTCTGTCGGTCTTTCCCACACAGTGATTGTAGAAACTCGGATGAACAACCTGATTTCAGAGCATTTTGTATTATTTTGTACGTTATTTTGCAATACTTATATTATCTTAGTATTTATTATATGTTACGTTTCGTATGGTAATTATTAACTTGTGGATGTCCGTCACTCATTTCGTACAACATGTGACGAATTACAATTCGTATTATATGTTACGAATTTACTAAACATACATGTTACGAATTTACTAAATGTACAATATTTAGAAATTAGAAAAACGTACACTATGTTACAAATAAGTAAAAAGTAGTAAATAGTTGCTAATTAGCTACAACGCTATAGTTGTCCAAGATGAAATTCGAACTCGCAACCTTTGGGTATACGTCCACCCATCCACCCGACCAAACACCATTCTTTCGTTTTTGCCTTAAGTAACCATCTGTCTTTGTAACCATAGCAAACGTAACATATAATGCTAATTTAAGTTTCCTGGATTTACATTTACTATGTTCTGTCTAGCCTATGAGACCAGGCTGGAATGAATGACCTGATGTTGTTGATAGGCTAGGCTACATATTTGCTGTCTGTAGGATGCAGGAGGGCAAATATCAGCTGGAAAGATGACAGGAAACTTGAACATAGTCTACACAAAATCGATTCCCAGTTAGCAAAATTACGTTGAAAATGCGTATTTTCCAGACGTTGAAATTATGTTCATTTTCGTCTCTGGATGAAAGTTGAACATACATCTTTTCCGGATGTTAAACATACTTTTTTTTGGACATTGAAAATACATATTTGACTGACCTTGAAAATACTTATTTTTTGGTCATTGTTTCTATGGGCAAATTTCAACCGTATATATACATGTAAATGAAGAAAGCATTATATCACATTGCATTTTTTTAAATTAAAATAGGAAAATGGAGCAAACTGAAGATTGCATTATGGAATATGTATTATTACTCCCATTTGTCACATGCACTTATGTTAACTTTTTCAAAAGCTTTAGAACTGGCAATGATCATGTTCAAAGTTTTCAGACCAACAGAAAAAAACAACAGAACCCTTCAACTACAATAACATTCTCAGTAACAGTTACAGAAATGTGTTTCTTGTTATGACTGTGATATTTGGTTCTACCTTAGTTGAATGCACTGACCGTAAGTCGCTCTAGATAAGAGCGTTTGCTAAAAGCCTAAAATGTAAATGTAAAAAGATTTACTCAGTCTCACAAGTTTGACAGCACGGTACAGTACAGTAGAGTTCAATTCAAATCAAATCAAGTGCAATCTCTATTGCACTCTACACTGCATTTTCCCACCTGGACAAAAAGAACAGCTTCGTGAGAATGGTATTCATTGACTACAGTTGAGCGTTCAACAACATAATTCCCTCAAAGCTCATCACTAAGGTTAAGACCCTGGGCCGCCCCCATGTGGAAAGGGTAGGTAACAACACATCTGATCCTCAACACGGTGGCCCCTCAGGGGTGCGTGCTCAGTCCCCTCCTGTACTCCCTGTTCACCCATGACTGCATGGCCAAGCATGACTGCAACACCATCATTAAGTTTGCAGACGACACAACAGTGATCACCGACAACGATGAGACAGCCTATAGGGAGGAAGTCAGAGACCTGTCAGTGTGGTGCCAGGATAACAACCTCTCCTTCAACGTGATCAAGAAAAAGGAGATGATCGTGGACTACAGGAAAAGGAGGGTCGAGCACACCCCAATTCTCATCGACAGGGCTGTAGTGAAGAAGGTCGAGAGCTTCAAGTTCCTTGGTGTCCACATCACCAACAAACTATCATGGTCCAAACACACAAAGACATTTGTGAAGAAGGTACAACGACGCCTATTCCCCCTCAGGAGATTGAAAAGATTTGGCATGGGTCCCCAGATCTTGCCAGTTGGTTGGCGCTCTGAGTACACGTCCTAGTAATCCGTATGGCCCCGCGGCCTTGTGAATGTTGACCTGTTTAATGGTCTTGCTTCCATCGGCTACGGAGAGCGCGATCACACAGTCGTCCGAATCAGCTGGTGCTCTCATGCATGCTTCAGTGTTGCTTGCCTCGATGCAAGCATAAAAGGCATTTAGCCCGTATGGTAGGCTTTGTCACTGGGCAGCTCGCGGCTGAGTTTCCCTTTGTAGTCTGTAATAGTTTGCAAGCCCTGCCATATCCAACGAGCGTCAGAGCCGATGTAGTAGGATTCAATCTTAGTCCTGTTTTGACGCTTTGCCTGTTTGATGGTTCGTCTGAGAGCATAGCTGGATTTCTTATAAGCTTCTGGGTTAGAGTCCCGCTCCTTGAAAGCGGCAGCTCTAGCCTTTAGCTCGGTGCGGATGTTGCCTGTAATCCATGGCTTCTGGTTGGGATATGTACATACGGTCACAGTGGGGACGACGTCGTCGATGCATTTATTGATGAAACCGGTGACTGATCCTAATCCTCAATGCCATTGGGTGAATCCCGGGAACATATTCGAGTCTGTGCTAGCAAAACAGTCCTGTAGCGTAGCTTCCGTATCATATGACCATTTCCGTATTGAGCGAGTCACTGGTCAGATTTGCCAAATAGAGGGCGAGGGGGAGCTTTGTATGCGTCTCTGTGTGTGGAGTAAAGGTGGTCTAAAGTTATTTTTTCTCTGGTTGCACATGTGACATGCTGGCAGAAATGAGGTAAACGGATTTAAGTTTGCCTGCATTAAAGTCCCCGGCTACTAGGAGCGCCGCTTCTGGTTGAGTGTGGTCTTAGAGCCAGCATCAGTTTGTGGTGTTAAATAGACAGCTACGAAAAATATAGATGAAAACTCTCTTGATAGGTAGTGTGGTCTACAGTTTATCGTGAGGTACTCTAACTCAGGCAAGTAATACCTCGAGACTTCCTTAATATTAGACATCGCGCACCAGCTGTTATTGACAAATAGACACACACCACCACCCCTTGTCTTACCGCAGGTTGCTGTTCTGTCTTTCCGAAGCACGGAAAACCCAGCCAACTGTATATTATCCATGTCATCGTTCAGCCACGACTCTGTGAAACAGAAGATATTGCAGTTTTTAATGTCCCGTTGGTAGGATAGTCTTGAAGGAACTCATCCAGTTTATTCTCCAGTGATTGCACGTTGGCCAATAGAAAGGATGGTAGAGGCGGGATACCCACTGGCGGATTTGGGCCTGGTCCGGGAGCAACAGTATTGTCACGTTCCTGACCTGTTTTCTCTTGTTTTGTATTTATTTAGTATGGTCAGGGCGTGAGTTGGGTGGGTTGTCTATGTGTTGTTTTCTATGTTGGGGTTTTGTGCGTTCGGCGTGGTATGATTCTCAATCAGAGGCAGCTGTCAATCGTTGTCCCTGATTGAGAATCATACTTAAGCAGCCGGGATTCACGTGTGTGTTTGTGGGTGTTTGTCTTTCGTGTCAGTATTCGTGCCACACGGGACTGTTTTCGGTTGGATTCTATTTGTTAATTTGTTTCATTGTAGTGTTCAGTTTGTTTTATAATAAATTATGGACACTTTCCACTCTGCGTCTTGGTCCGATCCCTACACCTCCTCTTCAGACGAAGAGGAGGAAACCTGCCGTTACAAGTATATCCTTCATCAGACTCATTAAACAAAAAATCTTTGTCCAGTTCGAGGTGAGTAATTGCTGTTCTGATATCCATAAGCTCTTTTCAATCATAAGAGGCAGAAACATGAAGTACAAAATAATTGACAAACAATGTGAAATAAAAACACAAAATAGCACAATTGGTTAGGAGCCCGTAAAACGGCAGCCATCCCCTCCGGCACCATTATTCCATTCAGTAAAGTACAGTACAATATAATACACTATACTGTACTTTACTATACTGTACTATGGTCTACTGTATTGTACTGAACTATACTCTACATTACTGTACTTTCCAAACTTGTGAAACATAGAAATCTATGATTGGCTCAGATTTGGTCCGGACTGGACCAAATCTGAACCAATCATAAACGTCTATGTTCAGATCAAGTCAAGTCCGGACCAGATGTCTGTGGATGTTGAAATCAAGACCGGTCTGGACTGGACCAAATCTGAACCAATTATAGAAGGGGGAAAAAACGACATCTGTGGACGTTGAAATAGAAACCAGGGAGGACGGACCAAATTTCAATATCTTTTCAACGTCCATGGATGTGGGTGTCGGACGGTACTCACTGGGTTATATTTGCTTTTAAAAATTAAACATTATAATATTGATTTGAATTCAAGTAAATAGGCTACAAATACGCAAAAGTTATAACCCAACCTGTTGCGGTAATTTATTGGTCCTCCTTCCAGGTCTCATCAGTCTTTGGTAGAGCTCTGTGTCCACCTAGTGGTGTAGTTCTGTTATGACACAGAGTAGTCTGAATTGTCAGATTATAACACGTTTTTATCATTAGAATCACTCCTTCACCTTAATCATCACCTTATTGTTTTGCCCCCCTGTCTCTAATTTTGTATTAGTATAATGGTCTACAGTACTCATTAGGCCTATGCCGTATAGGCTTGTGCACAGTTTGTTTGTCTTGTATTCTCTGCAGTCTCTGACACCCTGATGGAATTCATGGTGGATTTCTTAACCAAAGCCAAGGAGATAGCAGATGGCAATGCCAACATTCCAGAGGAGCTGAGGGTCAACCTACAGAAGGCCCTGGACATAGCGTGTGGTCTAGACGGCTACCTGGAGAAAATGAGCAGCCAGGAAAGTGCACCTCTTGCTGAACTGTATCAGTGAGTATTTCCTGTGTCTGTCCCACAAACACAGTGCACATGCATGGTTTCTCATGCACATGTCTTACTGAACCTCTTGGAACACAACGATGGAACACAACTGGGAGAAAGATTTCATTTTCGGCTTCCAAAAGAGTGCGTCACATCACAGGGCATGTGGAAGGTGAGCTGTCTTTATTACCTGCATTGGGTAGAGTGGAGTGGATGCATGGTTAGAGAGATACATATTTAAATGTGCTAAATATTTGTCTTTCATTATGTATAATTGGCAGGCCAGACTCTGAAAATGCTGGTCCACATGAGTAAAGCCAAGACCATCCTTGAGATAGGCATGTTCACAGGCTATGGGGCTCTGTCAATGGCTGAAGGACTGCCCGAGGATGGTTCACTGGTTGCCTGTGAGCTCGAGCCATATCTAAAAGAATTTGCTCAGCCCATATTTGACAAGTCTCCACATGGCAGGAAGATAACAGTAAAGATTTGTTCTGCCATGGATACCTTGAAGGTGACTAGTTAAAGCATGTTGTATTAGCCTGCAGTGATTTCACATGTTGATCTGCTTGTTTAATAACCAGGTTATGAAGTTATGTGGATATACAATGCAAACCAAGTCACTTATGGAAACATAACTATTTATATTAAAAGTGTAATACGTATGATGAGTGTAGTAAGTAGGCTATGCTATATAACATAACCATTACCCCTGTTATTTGAGTGACTGGTAGGGGTAAATGAAAATACACTGTATCCGTACATTTAGCTCAATGACAGTGAATGGTTCAGTGCTCTGATAATATTGTCTCTTTTAAAGGAATTGGCTGCAGCAGCCAAGCAGTTTGACATGGTCTTCGTCGACGCAGATAAGAACAACTACATCAACTACTACAAGTTCATCCTGGACCACAACCTACTACGGCTGAGTGGTGTGATATGTGTGGATAACTCTCTGTTCAAGGCTAAGGTCTACCTAAAGGACACCTCTGATGAAAACGGACTGGCGCTTCGAGATTTTAACCAGTTTGTCACAAGTGATGGAGCAGGTCAATGGAGAGACATGGCTTGTAGTGCCTGATTATTACAGGGTATTTTCTCTTGTGTTAATGAAGATGCGTTTGGTTTTCAAGGTCATTCTTCCTCTCAGAGATGGGATCATCATCATCTGCAGAGTACCCATGGCACCAGCATGTGCAGGTACACGGGTAATGTAAGACACATTCACAGAACCACATTTAGTTAATTTTTTGTCCAAGTTTACTTTTAGCATTGGTACTACCATTGTTCATTGGCAACGGTGGTTACTACTACCATAAGTCAAATGGTGCCTTTACAGTACTTAACAGCTCATACAGACTTTTTCCCTGATCGTTTACTACTCACAACCTGTGTCTCAGAGCAAGGTAACATACGATGCGATATACCGTGGTGTGAACGGGAGGTCGATCCTGGACCGGATGCGTCTGGACGGCAGGGTGGCCTATGTGACAGGGGCAGGCCAGGGTATAGGCAGGGCGCATGCACATGCTCTGGGAGAGGCTGGAGCCAAGGTGGCTGTCGTGGACCTGGACCAAGGGAATGCTGAGGGCGTGGCTGAGGAGCTCACACTGAAAGGTAAGGGCTTGTCAATTGAACACAACACTATGATTGTATGTTACAATGTTGGCATTTCATATTACACTTCCATGTATTTGCCAGCAGATGGTGGTCTACTGTCACGGACAAGTAGAGGAAATACTGTATATTGTAAAATTCCAGGGCCAACTGACTATATTATATGTCAAATAAACTTTAATGTGCACCATATTTTACATATGGAGACAAAGAATTATATAAATGTTTTCAATATTATCAGTCTAGACTAGGGATTCATATATGCATAGTCACTAACCATATCTAAATGTACATACTACCTCAATCAGCCTGACTAACCGGTGTCTGTATGTAGCCTCGCTACTTTTATAGCCTCGCTACTGTATGTAGCCTGTCTTTTTACTGTTGTTTTATTTCTTTACTTACCTATTGTTCACCTAATACCTTTTTTGCACTATTGGTTAGAGCCTGTAAGCAAGCATTGTATTCGGCGCACGTGACAAATAAACTTTGATTTGATTAATATTTTCCCAGGGAAACAAATAAGTGCCCATTTAAAGTGTTTAAAACCAAGATATGGTCAATATGGCAGGGTTCTCCCAAAATAAGAGAGGTGCTGTGCCATCTTGTTGGCTTGGCTGGGCCACTATGTAACGATTTCAGAGCAAATAAAATGTATATTTCGTAGTGATAAAGTAACTATCTTTCATCGCCAGTGACATTTTTGTGAATTGCGAAACAGGCCTTTCATAAATTCTTATTTATCATGTTCCTCAATTAATTCAGCACATTTCAGCAGTAGACTATCTCCACACAGAGCGCACTCAGGACACACAGATTGCACCCCAAATATAGCTTTGTCGAATCATACAAACTTTGTAACGTTAGTCAAACTAAAGTCAAATGACCAAAGTTGCTAATAAGCTTGCTAGATAACCTCCTTGAACTAATGACAGAATATCTCCTATATTTGGCAAGATCAAGTTGATGATTATACAGATAGCAGATTAGCTCATGAATAACGGGGAGATGAAAAGTGGAAATAGTTTAAATATCAAGGTATTTAACGGGGACCAACTCTGTTTTAATAATATCTGTGTCTACTCTCATACAGTTTGTTGATCACACATTCTCTACCGAAGCTCTCATATGGGCAGCAAGTACGAGACAGCGCAGAGAAGCGGGGGAAATGTCATACCAGGATTTTGACATACATAGGCGAGAGACGTGTTTTGATAATGATACCTATGGATTACAGAATAAAGTTAGGAATTTTCATGCGAGATTCCTGTGAGATTGGAACTGGATAGAAAAATAGCCTAGGCTCTAGGACAGGAGAAAATGATAGAATTTTCCCTCATGCCTCTGAATTCTTAACAGACTTCATGTCTGTGACAGAGATGCCTATGTAGTGAATTGTGCACAGGCCTGTCAAATTTGGGACTGTCTGAAGAGTCGCAATGACAGCTCAAAGAGACATGTTATTTTATAGGTTAACTAAAGGGGTTTCCTGTAGGGTTTATTAACTTTTTTCAGGTCACGTGTGAAGTCCGACACTGTCCATTATGCGTGTGCTTTGAAGTTATGTTGACTTTGTGTGAAGTAAATACACTAGGCTAAAGGCTTCCATGCGACAACCTGTTTGGATAATATGCTATAATTTTTTTGCTAATCTACTGCTGCGCATGTTGTGCATTTTGTGGATTTGCATTAGTGCAACATTTGGGGAAAATGTTGTAATTTCCTGTGTCTTGTCATAATTTTTTGAGCTGAAATGTGGAGATTGTTTTCCCGGGACAGTCCCGGGATCCCGGTTACCTTTGTAAATCCTTAGTCTAGACATGTTGCCTATTGTCACATTTTAAACAGCCACTACTTTTTAATACAGGGATCAATTGCATTGCGATTACTGCTGACATCAGCAAATCCGTGAATGTTGAGAGGATGATTGACAGCATTGTGTCCAAATGGGGAGAGATCCAAATAGCATGCAACAATGCAGGGATACACATGAACTCAGCCAGTGAAGACACCAGTCAGGAAGAGTGGGACCAAACCTTTGATGTCAACTTGAGGAAGACTTTCATGTCCTGTCAGGTGTTTAACTCCTCTACTGTATACTACTGTAGGCCTGTTTGATCTATTCCATCACTCAGAGGGTCATAACTGTGTCATAGAAAAATGTCGTTTGCATTTCAGTTCAGCTTACATGTCTAACTGTCTTGGGGGGAATGTTTGGCCTGTTTTACACATGAAATATATAGGAGAGTTTGAGTTAGGGTCTTTGAGTAAGTATGAATAATAATGAAAAGTGTACACTAATGGTGCTTTTCCATTGTGACTTACCCCCACACTAGTGGGCCGCTAATGTTTTATGTTAATGTCAGCTCTAGTGATATTGTGATTCTATCAGGACTGTGACACAAAAAAAATGGACTTACAAAAATTGCGTTTTATTGTCACATACACCGGATAGGTGCAGTCAAATGTGTTGTTTTACAGGTTCAGCTGGAGTAAATGAGGGTTAATTTACTTGCTGAAGGGCACATCGACAGATGTTTCACCTTGTCGGCTCGGGTAGGTAGCAACAGGTAGCCCAACACTCTAACCGCTAGTCTACCTGTCGCTCTAAAGACTTAAGACTTATGGTCGGCCACAAAAGATTTGTGGCGAGCAGAATCAACAACCTCTGCATCATTCAAGACTGTTGCTTTGTGAGAAGGTGTCAAAGTTCACAGTTAGCCCTTGTTATGTAAATGCCAGCTGAAAAGTACCAAGGGCCTTGCCTTTAAGTTAGATCCGTTCCCGTCAGAGCCATGGTCCAGTGAGACACGTGTGCCGGCCTGCAAAGATGGAAAGAGAAAAGTCTGAGCCTTTTGGGTAAAACACTGGGGGTAAATCTTCAATGGAAATGCAGCAATAGGGTGTCAATACTAAAAGTGTGAAGAATGTTCCTAATATGCGTCCATTCCCCCTGAATTCTTGCCTCAGGCTGCAGGTTATGTGATGCTGAAGCAAGGATATGGGAAGATTATTAACACAGCATCCATGGCCAGTCTAATAGGTGAGTAATGATTCTATCTATCCTGTATATTTGTCTTCCTTTCATCTCCATGTATTGTGAGCCAAGTGAAGAATGGTGAGCCAAGTGAAGAATGGTGAGTCAAGTGAAGAATAATGAGATGAGCTTTGTTGCTGCATTGATGTCTCCTGCACTGAGAAGTACATGTAATACACATCACAGCGCTGTTTTGCACCAGAACATAATTGTATACAGTTTGTTTCTGTACCGTTGCAAACAGACTTGACTGGGCTTCTATAATATTTCCATGTCAATGTCTTTTAGTGAGCTTGAAGTGACATTAGAGGAGGAGAACTTGGTGACCCATTTCTCAAATGCAATCTATGTCTAACAGTATAATTGCTACTACTGCTAATCTTCATCGTATAACTGTTTATTCAGGCCAATGCTATAGTGATTTATCCACCCCCCATTATTCTCCCGCTGCAAACGCACAGTTGTGATTGCTGCTCATAAAGGCAGTTTTGCATCATAATAAACATCCGTCTCCTGAGCTGTGGGGAGGATGTGGAAGAAAGGCAACCTGAGGTCCAACATGTAAAGGGTGTTCCTGTGCAACAACCCTGCCTGCCTGTGCCAAGGGCCGTGTTTAAGCAGCGGAAGATGCTTTCAGATTTTACTGAGTGCATTGTGAAATCTGAGTTATTCACAGCCCAGTTGAAATCCTCCTACAGGTTCCTCCAGAGGAACAGCAGCACTTCATCAGCAGTATAGTCAAATCGCCAATAAACTCCTGTACCATATGGGCCTCAGTACCAACTACAGGGGCAATCTGTAAAACAGGACCATGCTGGTAAATAGAGGCCGGCATAAAAAAAGTGATCAATTACTCACATTACCAGCAGTCCTGAAGGAATTTACTTTATTGGTCTGGACATCTGTTATAATATTGTCATAATGCATAATCAGATGGGACTTGTTCTAGCCAAGTAGGGTACCAAAAAGCAGCCGTGAATGTCCAATTAAAATGCACAATGACAGCTTTTTGTCCATCTGCTGAATAAAATGTGTTTTCCCCCCCTCCCATCTCAAGAGAATGATGGTTGGACACACAGGAGGAGGAGCATTAAATGTACACTACATTACCAAAAATATGTGGACACCTGCTCGTCGAACATCTCATTCCAAAATCAAAAATCATGAGCATTAATATGGAGTTGGTCCCCCCTTTGCTGTTATAACAGCCACCACTCTTCTGGGAAGGCTTTCCACTCGATGTTGGAACATTTCTGTGGGGACTTGCTTCCATTATGCCACAAGAGCATTAGTGAGGTCGAGGTCAGGCACTGATGTTTGGCTCGCAGTCGGCGTTCCAATTCATCCCAAAGGTATTCAATGGAGGTTGAGGTCAGGGCTCTGTGCAGGCCAGTCAAGTTCTTCCACACCGATCTCGACAAACTATTTCTGTATGTACATCGTTTTGTGCATGAGGGCATTGTCATGCTTAAACAGAGTCCAATGGTGGCGAGCTTTACACCACTCCAGCCAAAGCTTGGTATTGCGCATGGTGATCTTGGGCTTGTGTGCGGCTGCTTGGCCATGGAAACTAATGTCATGAAGCTCCCGATGAACAGTTCTTGTGCTGACGTTGCTTCCAGAGGCAGTTTGGAACTCAGTAATGAGTGTTGCAACTGAGGACAGACAATTTTTACGCGCTACGCGAACAGCACTTGGCGGTCCCGTCCTGTGAGCTGGTGTGGCCTACCACTTTGCGACTAAGCCGTTGTTGCTCTTAGACATTTCCACTTCACAATAACAGCACTTACAGTTGACCGGGGCAGCTTTAGCAGGGCAGAAATTTGACAAACTGACTTGTTGGAAAGGTGGCATACTATGACGGTGCCACGTTGAAAGTCACTGAGGCCATTTTATATTTCCCTATGGAGATTGCATGGCTGTGTGCTCGATTTTATACACCTGTCAGCAACGTGTGTGGCTGAAATAGCCAAATCCACTAAATTTGAAGGGGTGTCCACATCATTTTGTATATATAGTGTATTTATACATGCTAACAATATATATTCCAATATATATGGTCATATTCTTCATGCTGGTTGACTGTATTGGGAAGAGGATGTACAGTGTTTGACCTGACTGAGCAGAATAGAGGGAGTCATGGCAGCGGCACTGTCATTCAAATGAATATACCTAGGGCTGTGGCGGTCACGTAATTTCATCAGCCAGTGATTGTCAAGCAAATAACTTTCGGTCTCATGGTAATTGACCGTTAATTAACATAAACACATTTAGCATCTCCTGGCTTCCACACCTAGCCTACAAGCCACTGATGCAGACCTTTGGAACATCTACATTTAAAACATCTACATTTAAAAAAGTCTAATAAATCCATGTAATATAGCCTTCTCCTTCACAATAAATCCACTACTTATTTTAGACAGGTATAAAGAAGCATGATATGAATGTAACGTTCGTCGTCGGAATGAGACCAAAGTGCAGCGTGGAAAGTGTTCATGATTTAATGTTCACAAAAAACACTCAAACAAAATGACAAAAGGAGAAAAACGAAAGCGCACAGTTCTGTCAGGGAAACAACCTAAACAGAAAACAACACCCCACAAAACCCAAACGGAAAATGACAACTTAAATATGATCCCCAATCAGAGACAACGATAGACAGCTGCCTCTGATTGGGAACCACACTCGGCAAAACAACAAAGAAATAGAAAACATAGATTTTCCCACCCGAGTCACACCCTGACCTAGCCAAACATAGAGAATAAATAAGGCTCTCTAAGGTCAGGGCGTGACAATGAAGAAATCGTTATGTTATGTCCTGATCTGCCTATGCCAAATGGCTGTGGGCAACACTAGTTCCTTTAGCAGACAAGATTTGCTTAGAATTCCATGGCATTATTTTATAGTAAAAAGAATACAATTGAACAAAGCTGAATAAAATGGCAAATATATTTTCTCCAAATGATTTGAGGGAGTGCGCACATACTGTGTTGAGCGGTTAACAAAGAAATAAGTATTCCTATATGCTTAATTTAGAGTTATTAATGTAACTTTAGTTGTTCTACAAACGTTGGGCTATATGTTTTGATTTTTAATACATTTTAAGGCTGCATGATGCGACTCTAGTGATGATTAGAAAAAAGTTGCTTGAAAGGCATGAGCTCTGCTTTGTTTTTTTGCACAGTCTGTACACACTTCATCAGTCACTCATTCACAATTTGACAAGCACTTGATAATGTCTCGAATTTCACGGCAGCATCTCCTTTGTGTGGCCGTAATGCACCCTAAAAAAAGACATGCCTTTTGCGGCCAGTGTCCATTGTGCCCTTTCCTTTACTTAGATTTGTGTGTATTAGGTAGTTGTTGTGGAATTGTTAGATTACATGTTAGATATTGCTGCACTGTCGGAACTAAAAGCACAAACATTTCGCTACACTCATAATAACATCTGCTAACCATGTGTATGTGACCAATAACATTTGATTTGATTTGTTTTGACCTAAGTGCTCTCACACACATGGCTCTCCATCACATGATCGGGTCTTTCTCATAGGCTACAAGTGAAGACAGACACCGGGGACACAACTGCGCGCGTCCTTATCCAATTCCGACATCCACATTGAAGATATTGGAAGAACTGTCCACATTTACTTTTCGTCAGCCAACAAGATGAGTAGGCTTAATGAACAGCAAAAGCACTAGCCTATGTCAATATACTATCCCCCATAGTACAGAAGTCGACCTATTCTATTCTGTGCGAGAAATACATATTCCAAACAGAGTCTGGGACAGCTGTGAGATGCGATAGATCTCAAATGAATACAACCACTAGTATCAAAAACCTTTTGTATGCAATGGGGCTGACGCAACAGATCAGAATGTTTAGCTTAAAATGTTGATAAACTATTAGGCTATTTCTTCACATTATAAGCTCAGCGATGCGCACATGGCAGTAGGCTATAAGCGTGCATGTTCCATTAGCGGGAAAACACCATTATCAAAAGTTACCACAAATGCAATTTTGCATGTAATGCTTTTCTTATAAAGGTTAAAAAAATGATGGTGCAAATTATCTTCACCAAACTTGAAATGCGCTGCTTATGTATGCTAGTTAGGTTCTACACCCCTTGTAAAATGGATTAATGTGCTTAATATTAAGAAATTATTTGGCCACTTTAGTTGTGATATAAACCTTATTAAAACATATAGGTCCTAGGGGCTAGGCTACATGATGTGTGCGACTATGATTCGAAAAAGTCACGAAAAAAAAGCAGAATTCACAAGTTATAATATATCATTCACAAGTGATAGGCTAATATTGTCACCCATCAGACTATTCTTGATTTAATCTTGTCTTTACATATACTAAATAATATATGGGTGAAATTTGTTTTGATTTAGAATGGACCATTATCATACACCTGTATCGAAACAGGGGCAGCAGAATTTTTTAAAATCTACAGTAGGCACTTAGCGAATAGCGAATGGAGAACGCTTTTCCCGTGGTTCATTTTCATGCCAACCCGGTAGGCTATACTCCTGTTGTAAATATAAGCAATGTGCTTAATATAAGGAATGTTGAGAAATACATATAGTAGGCTTAGCCTATAGAAAGCTGATGGGATCCTCTTTTTAGTAAAGGCCATGACTCCTGTTTTCTCACACAATTGCATAGCCTATAGAAATGTTGCGCAACCTGAGCTCATGGGCTCTCATGAAGTGTTTGATTAGATTTTCGAATACATTTGCATTTATTTGACATTTGCATTGTCAGAGTGATTAGAGGGACAATAGAGTGCTGAATACCAGGCAGTTAGCAAGTTTGGTAGGATACTAATGTCCAGCAGGAGCATCAGAGCTTGGAGAAGCCTAGTTACCGTGACTAAACGGTCACGTGGAATTTGACTGCCATCATGACTTGTGACCGCCGGTGTGGCGGTAATACGGTTACCGCAACAGCCCTAGATATACCTGCAGTTGCCATCAGCATGTTAACGTACATAAGAACAAGGTATCCTTTCTTTAATAAGAGCCAATCTTTCTGTCCTGAGGACTTGAGTCTGTGTAGGCCTGCCTGATGAAAGGGCTTGTTTTCCCCCACTTAGAATGGGCAATAAGTAGCAGGGTGAATGTTAGAGGGTTTTAGAGAGTGCTCTCCTTCTGCCTCTTTTTCTACCTCTCTAAGGATTACTGCTCTTAAAGACGGAAAACATCAATGCAGGTGTATTTGAAGGATGAAGGCCTGTTTTGAATGATATTTTGGAGCCGTATCATCAGGTCTTCAGTGAGGATTAGCACTGTTAGGCTTTTTTAGCTGTGTTTCCTGTCCTGATAAATCGGCTTTCACCTTCAATCTGGGTGTAAGCCCTGGGCTCTGCTCCTCCTCACGTGCTCTTCCTCTCCTCCTGGGCTGGGGCCCTACCAAGGGGCCTGCACCTCCTCCTCAGCCTCCTCACTCCATCATGGAAGCATCCTCCTCTCACATCAGCTATTTTACTTTCTAAACAGAAGCTCCAGTCCAGTCTGTCTCCCCAGGACCGGCCCCTGCCTCTCTGCACCTGTGTCATATTTATCATCTCAGTCCCGACCGAAGCAATTTGGCAGTGAGATCACGGGGCGACGAGGTTAACTACTAAAGTTGTATGTAACTTGGAGGCTTCCTTGTGATGATTAATCAACCAGAGGAAAATGAGCCGCTGTCCCAGCATCCCATGCAGTGTGCAGCATCTGTGATGGTCAAGGCAAACAAATGGTGTGTTGCCTTTGTTGCTGAACACGGTGCAGAACCGGACATTACAAGCAATTAATTTGACATGGCTTCATCCACGGGGTCCCCAGCAGCTAATGGAGGTGTTTTCATGTAGCATCCAGTATGAAAGCAGGGAGCTGAGTTATGATTGAAATGAAGCAACGCTCCAAATGAATTACACACAGGGGTACTCTCGGAGAAAGTGTGTATTGAATGTGTTTCATGGTTGTTAAAGGGGTAAGGTTTGGTTTTTAGACATTGAGTGCAACTTACATGGTCAGAGATAAAACAGGTGACATGTTCACATGGGTTGACAGTGGTATCTTTGTTCTTTTGCCTGTCCCCCTCCTCTGCAGTGCCCCATCCACAGAAGCAGCTTGCCTACAACACCTCAAAGGCAGGAGTGCTCAAACTGACACAGACACTTGGCACAGAGTGGATAGACAGAGGGGACCGAGTCAACTGCATCTCGCCGTAAGCGTTTGTCTCCCATGTTTGTTATAAACAGAATAGACCTACAGTATAGTATCAATGTCAGGTACTGTATCCCCATGCCAAAACAGTTTACACATCACTTATACGCACAGATAAAAAGGAGAAGATTTCAATCCTCACTTGGATTAAGAATGTACACATACAAAAAGTCCATGTATTGTTTTTTTATTGAGCTGCCAAGTGCAGTATATCACATCATTACAGAACTGTGCTGAGCAGTGATTGAGTGTTTTTCTCCACTGGAATAGCTCCATTTGAGAATGAGGCTCCAATTTAAGTCCTCAAACAATGTGCTCAAGCTTAATTGGATGATGTCTTGAGGGATGAATCAACCAAACACTTGCTCTAATTGTTATATTCAATTAGGGAATCAAATTAGCATCATCACTACAAGTGGCTCCACAACAATAGCATGTTGTTTGTGTATGTTTGTCTGTGAAGCCGTGCGGCGGGAAGACGAGAACTGAGAAAGAGTTCTGCCTGTGTGTTCGGTGGCGCATCCCTTAGCCACAGCCATCCCTGAGCAAATCCGTCCAGTGACTCGGCTCGGCGTGCGGGCCCCGTCACAGCCCCAGAACAAAGCGCCCGTTCATGCGCCAGTCGCCGCTTTGCTTTATTTATTGCCAGCTTGTTTGCTCATTTTAATTTGCAAAGAAGCAATTCTTTCCCCCTGCTAACTGGCTGTCTCAATGGGCCGCTGATTTCTTTGAAGTGACAGTCAGTAAATATGCATAAAAAAGGGACACAATTAGCGAGTGCGAGGTTGACTGCAGCCTGATTTCATTGGCAACTTTAGCCGCACCGGTGATAAGCTGCATTATCTACAAAATTGGTTGAGGGAAAACAGCACCTCTGATTGCCAGGAAAGGTTCCAGATAACAGGGTGCTGAAGAGAAATATAATTGAGGTGGAATATGTTAACTATGGTGTCATATGCTCCTTGGAGGCGCTAATTTATCCAAATGTTGGAATTTGTATCAAGGCACAGCCTGGAATACTGTAGGCCTAACATGTTAGCTAAAGATGAGTCGACCGTGAAGCTTTTAGCTACTGTCATATTGATTGTGTGAAAAGCCTGAAGTCGTCTCACATTAGACACAGATGTGTTGACATGTTTATCCAAGTTATATATTTAATTAGGTGGAGAGAACATCATTGGTCATGATACACTAATGCTGACATTAGACTGGAAGAGGCATCGTCTAGACTTGAAAGTACCTATGTCTCAGAGGAGGAAATCAGACGAGGAAATGCCTACAGTACCAACACACCTGTTTCCTTTAAATGCCACTCAAGCACTCTGCCTGAGAATCAAACCAGCTCAAGCACATATCAGGCAGGAATCAAAGCGAGATTGTGAGCAAGACGCAGAGAAAGTGCTTATCTACAGGCTCCTGAAGGCAAATTACACCCAGGGTCCCATCGTACCCGGTGGCGCTTCCTGCGACGTGCCAGTCATTAAACGGCACGAGTCCCACTGTAAATACCATCAGAGATGCTGCGTCGTGCCCTTTCTCTGAGGATAATTGGGTTTATTTTTGTCACCAAAGTGGTGGCTCTGAAACACGATGCCGCTGTCACTCCTGGCTCTGAAGTCTGATGTCTCTGATTCCTCTTGTTGATTTTTTTTTCTCCCTCCATCCTTGTCTCCCCCTCTCTCATTTCAGGGGGATTGTTGACACCCCTCTCATCCACTCAGAGAGTCTGAGGCCTCTGGTGCAGCGCTGGCTGTCAGATATCCCTGCTGGACGACTGGCTCTAGTGACAGACCTGCAAGCTGCAGTGGTCTACTTGGCATCTGACGCCTCCGACTACATGACAGGGCATAACTTAGTCATAGAGGGTGGGCAAAGTCTGTGGTAGAGAGAGGGAGATACTTTCTTTGTTCCACCCTTGGATCACACAGAGAGGGAGATACTTTCTTTGTTCCACTCTTGGATCACTCTTGGGAATAGGCACCTACTGTGAATGATCTCCACAGGGAGAATAGAATAACATCGAGAGATTAGGTCAGGGTGATTACGTCACTGGTTTACCATTATGTCAGATTGGAGATTATTTTGTTAAGTTTCGTACTGTACTCTTCCAATAAATTGGTCATATTTATTTAGACACAATTGTGCTTTTATATTATATCTATGATCATTTTCTTGACAGTAATGCACACCTTGTTGCACATCCTTAATACGCTGATCGTATCCCCTCTACATGGTGCAAATCTGTTTTTTCACACAGAAACCCTTTACTTGCTTGCCTCTGTGAGTGACTCTTTTAAACAAGTATTCAAACCATTGGCCTCATCAGAGGTATTTTGTTTCGTCAGTGCCAAGTAGTTGAAAATGATTCATACAGTAGTTCAAGATATTAATACACTAAACTCATGCTCTTTTCGACTGTGCAAGCAAGTACAGTACGTACTGGATTGGGCAAAGTAGATGGAGGAAGGGGATCCTATAAAGTTGCTCCACTGTACCGAGATGTGTATGGCAAGATACTGTACACAAGACAGTCTGTCCCTCAAATTAACACGATCAAACCTGTAAAAGGTCTTTTTGATCAAAAGAAAATGGTTTCTTCTTACTATAACGTAACCCTTATGGGGACTGTACACTTAAGTAAGGTTTCTAAACTAGTTAGACATTGTTGCATAGAAATGTGTAATATCTACCTGTTTGACAGGCTCCTGGGCTGTGGTTGTGTGTTTCTCTGGGTACCATAGCATACCCCTGTCCCTCCCCTGTTCAGCTCTTCTCTCTCATGGTTTTGCTGATTGGTCCCCCAAGTGGTGCTTACGAGCCGCATCTTAATTGCTCCCTGTACTGTTTATGTGCTGCAAAACAATACTTAAAGGAGAGGTTAGCTGAGGGCACGGCCTCAGTCACTGCAATTATACCAAAGGAGTGTCCAATTAGCACCATCTATGCAATGAGACAGTGCTCGTGTTTGTGTGAGCAACTTCTCACTATTAGTGGATGTACTCAGATTTACATAATGGGGTCTGGTCATTAACTGAGCTAGTGAGTGAGAGGATCCCATTTAGATATGGAAAGATCTGATGATCTCTGCATTTCAGTTGGATTTGATGTAGAAGACATCCCAAACCTGCTTGGTAGATACACAACTCTGAACTTTGAATTATTTTATTTTCCTCACAGGAAAATATCAAAAATGAGATTCCTGTAATCAGTGAATGTGAGAATGTATTGAGAATGAGCTAATAAACATGTAAATGTGCCTAGAGCAGGTTCTTTGTTAGGCATTTCATCAGATGGCCACAAAGTGGCAGTCTAGAGTCAGGATACTAGCTGTTTGAATGTTGGGCTATAAAGGACATTGTATGCCATTATCTGAGAGCAATAACAACTGGTCTGCTATATATATATATATATATATATATATATATATATATATATACAATTACTCTCATCTCTTATATATATAAGAGATGAGAGAGTAATTGTCAAGGTTCAGAGCAATTGAAATGCTACCTAACCAGTTAATATTGAGTATTGGAATAACTGTTTTTATCTATTGTTGCAATTAATGTTGTCTATCAACAATGACAAGCCACCAGGGTCTGACAACTTGGATGGAAAATTACTGAGGATAATAGCGGACGATATTGTCACTCCTATTTGCCACATCTTCAATTTAAGCTTACTAGAAAGTGTGTGCCCTCAACCCTGGAGCGAAGCAGAAGTCATTCTGCTACTTAAGAATAGTAAAGTCCCCTTTACTGGCTCAAATAGCCGACCAATCAGCCTGTTACCAACCCTTAGTAAACTATTGAAAAAAATGGTGTTTGACCAGATACAATGCTATTTTAGAGTAAACAAATTGACAACAGACTTTCAGCACGCTTATAGGGAAGGACATTCGACATGCACAGCACTTACACAACTGACTGATGATTAGCTGAGAGAAATTGATGATTTAAAAGATTTTGGGGCTGTTTTGTTAGACTTCAGTGCGGCTTTTGACAAGATAGATCATAGTCTGCTGCTGGAAAAACTTATGTGTTATGGCTTTACACCCCCTGCTATAATGTGGTTAAAGAGTTACTTGTCTAACAGAACACAGAGGGTGTTCTTTAATGGAAGCATATCAAATATAATCCAGTTAGAATCAGGAATTCCCCAGGGTAGCTGTTTAGGCCCCTTGCTTTTTTCAATTTTTACTAACGACATGCCACTGGCTTTGAGTACTCAACACTATACACGTCAGCTACTACAGCGACTGAAATGACTGCAATACTTAAAGAGCTGCAGTTAGTTTCAGAATGGGTGCCAAAGAATAAGTTAGTCCTAAATATATTTAAAAAAACTAAAAGCATTGTATTTGGGACAAATCATTCACTAAACCTTAAACCTCAACTAAATTATGTAATGAATATTGTGGAAATTGAGCAAGTTAAGGTGACTAAACTGCTTGGAGGCGCACAGTACTACATAGAGCCATGACTACATGGCTAAGCACACAGCCAAGACAACACAGGAGTGGCTTCGGGACAAGTCTCTGAATGTCCTTGAGTGGCCCAGTCAGAGCCCGGACTTAAACCAGATCGAACATGTCTGGAGAGACCTGAAAATAGCTGTGCTGCAACCCTCCCCATCCAACCTGACAGAGCTTGATAGGATCTGCAGAGAAGAATGGGAGAAACTCCCCAAATACAGTTGTGCCAAGCTTGTAGCATCATACCCAAGAAGAATTGAGGCTATAATCGCTGCCAAAGGTGCTTCAACAAAGTACTGAGTAAGGGTCTGAATACTTATGTAGATGTGTTATTTCCGTTTCTTATTTTTAATGTGAAAAAAATTCTAAAAACCTGTTTTTGCTTTGTCATTATGGGGTATTGTGTGTAGATTGATGAGGGGGAAAAACGATTTAATGCATTTTAGAGATAAGGCTGTAACATAACAAAATGAAGAAAAAGTCAAAGGGTCAGAATACTTTCAGAATGCACTGTAGATATGTTGTAGTAGAGTAGGGGCCTGAGGGCACACACTTAATGTGTTGTGAAATCTGTTTTGAATGTATTGTAATGTAAAAAAAAAAAAATGTATACCTGCTTTAATTTTCCTGTTCCCCAGGATCCATAATACATATAAATACAAATCTGCAGTCAGAATCGTAACTAAAGACAAACACGACTTCAGTTAACACCTCAGTCGATCATTCCAATTTTGTTGTATCTAAACGCAGGTTGACTGGGGACACATCAGACATACAGTTTATTTTTGCCAATAAATGAATGCATGTAGTTATAAGGCATAACTATTGTAGTGTCCACAGCAACATGGTACAATCTCCATCCTCTGTACTGCTGCCTCCAACACTTTAGTCAGGTGTTTATTCACAGCATAATTCTGTGGCACCGTCTAAACTGTTTTGGTGTTATTATGTTTCGTATTGCTCTAAACTGTTTCAAAGCCCTTTTTAGAGGTCTTGTTTTCCCTGGAAAGTGCAGCCACAAGAGCCAAATCTAGTATTTTGAGCTGAAAATGGGGTCTCTCTCTAAACCTATGGCTTGCTTCATGAGGTGTAAGTGATCTTGGATACATTATTTATGACCTCCTTGTGCTGCAATTACACTCAGGAGCGGGGCCCACGAACATGCCGGTGTTGTGCTAAACAGTTCTTCAGCACAAAAGCACTTGTGCCCTCACACTTCAAATCAACTTTGATTAATGTCCATGCCTGTCCTGGCATGCAACGTTTTACAGCAGAAGCGATTCATGAGTAGCCCTGGGTCGATGTGACAACAGGAGGAGACAACACAGGACTGAGCGCAGCCTGTATCTGGGTGACAGAGTATGTCAGGGTTTATAGATGACATATTAACATTTGACAACATCAATACCCTTTTATTGATGTATTTTATCGTTCCTTAGGCCTAGTCTAGTGAGTGAGATATTTGAAAATGAAATGTATAGCCTTGTAAAGGCTCCCAATGCAGTAGACCTGTGGCCTGCCTGTCATCACATATCTCACTGTATACAACACAGGAAATATGTTATTGTTAACAAAGTCATGCTTTTAATATGTTTTGAATGCTTTAACTTCCAACAGGTCAGTAAAACCTACTTTATTTCAGTTAAAAGTACGAACGCACCGATTCTGTGTTTTTCTGCTGCTCATGTGGGTCTTGCTTGGGTGTGTTATTTTCACATATCGTACCCTGGCAGTTACTGTTGTTTGTCCCTCTTGACATAGCCACTACCACTTCCTCAAAATAGTCAAGAGTAATTCAACATTTAGATGTTTTTTTGCCAAGGTCTTACTCACACAATTTTACATCTACAATAGCTAAGGTGTTTGGTGCAGTATTTCTCAAGTAAAAAAATGTGCATGGAAAAACTACACTTAGAAAAAAGGATCCCAAAAGTTTTTTGGGGCTGTCCCCTAGGAGAACCCTTTTTGGTTCCAGGTAGAACCCATTTTGGGTCCAGGTAGAACCATCTTTGGTTCCATGTAGAGCACTCTGTGGAGAGGGTTTTACATTGAACCCAAAAGTGTTCTACTTGGAACCAAAAATGATTGTTCAAAGGGTTCTCCTCTGGGGACAGCTGAAGAATCCTTTTAGGTTCTAGATAGCACCTTTTTTTCAAAGAGTGTAGTCAGTGCACTGCAGACAGTGACATTATTGAGTCAGCTGTTGTTGGCTGCGATCAGAACAGACTTCTGAGAACATGTCTACAACTTCCTCATCAGCAAGCTGTCAAACTGTTGTAAATAAGCACATGCTACACACTGTTTATCAGTTCTCAAAATCACTAGTCACAGTAGTAGCTAGCAGGCACATTGAGCAGGCAGGCCACGTTAGCTATATCAGCTTATAAGTCAATGGCAAGTGACGCCGTGTGCAACTTTTACCAGTGTGCATCTGACTGGCAGTGTTTCATAGCGAATCATGTTACAAAGCAGGTTGTGGCGGAACACAAGATGCTCGCAAATGGGTTTAGCATTTTGGAATATTGACAGTGGCAGTTTCCCAAAACAGTGGCAGACTGTGGAGTGATCCCAATCAAACACATCAACAAGTGGCCACTCCATCAAGGGCTTAGGGGCCAAGTGTTCTTTCAACAGAACATTGGCAACGCGTTGTCTTATGTAAACAAGTCCGAGTCCAAGGCGCTGCGCAATGGGCAGGACAGTCTCACTGTCTGAAGGTTCTGCTACTACGATTGGATAGAGCGCAATCAGCGCAGCATATTCTCTGTGCATGACAATTCTCCCTAGGCATTACCATCTCGTGTTAGTGGGCAAGTGGGCATGGCCAAACCCAACCCTCATGTAAGTCGTGACAACCTCAGTTACACAAATCCCACAAATCAGTTTTGGAATATACTGACTATGACCAAAATTATCATATTTACACTTTTTAGTACATTTTGGCACTGGAATAAATGTTTCTGACTAATATCGATGCCACATAAGGCTGTTTTCAACCAGAGAAGTCGTTTTTCTGCATTCATTTGCTTTTTAATAACCCCTCATCTCCACCTTATTTGAGGTCAGATATGTGTCAAAGTTAGGAAGGGGTGGAAATCAGAAAATGGGAGAACAAGAACCTAGTGATAATAGAAAATGGACACAACCCTCTTTTTCTGCCATGCCTCTGTTAGGGGTTGGCATTAGTTAATCCTTGTCCTTCAAAGTTGAGCAAATAGCAACCAACTCCAGCGAGATAAAACAATCGGAACAAATGCAGGAAAATAATAGACACACAGATGCCAAGTAACCTTTACAAACTGCAGAGTGGTTGACATTTTAGGGACCTTGATTCAAACTTGGGAATAAAAGTGGTTTTAATTATATGCATGTTTAAATGAGCAATTATTGATAAACCCTAGCTGCTCAAACCCAGGGGATGGAAATGGCCATCAAGACGGTTTAATTCATTTTTTAAAGCTCTTTCCAGTACATTTCATTACATTTTCAATTGAGAAATGCTGCCCCTATATCAGTACAGAGTTGTGTTTTCTCTGATGGTGAGGGTTGCATCAGGTCTCGTGCTCTAGGGTGTGTGTGTGTGTGTGTGTGTGTGTGTGTGTGTGTGTGCGTGTGTGTGTGTGTGTGTGTGTGTGTGTGTGTGTGTGTGTGTGTGTGTGTGTGCGTGTGCGTGTGCGTGTGCGTGGTCACTAGCTGTATAGATAGGTGGTGGTATGTAGACCTAGCCTTGTTTGTCAACTCATGTGTTATTCATTGGGGCCTAGTTGTGCTGTTTGCTGGTATCATGCTCACTTGCTGACTTCCATAATTACATTTTAGGTGGCTGCTGTGTATATGTACTGTGAGGTGGATTTTCAATAAGTAATAAAAAGGTGAACATTTTGTCAACCTATGTTATGATATTGTATTATATTTGAACGGAGGTAGCAAAATAGATGCATACACATGCATTATTAAAAAAAAATCTGGAGAGGCACCTTTCTGCTCATTTCTCTCGTGAATTGCTTCTGTCTTTGAGTTCTTTTTTTAATCTACAGTAAAACTCATGAATTCATGATTTTCATTACCAATGGTGCATCAACTGAACCAATGCTTTGCTGACCAGGCAAATTGCTGTCATGTCCGTTTGAAATTTACTCTATAAAATGATTCAAACTTTTGAATAATTCAACTACTGTGCCTTTATTGTTTTCTATCATTATTTTAATGACTGTAGCTAAGATGATTACAGTATATGTGTCCCTACCATAACAGTAGAATGAGTGGGTCCATTGCCAAAGCTGTTTTGATTCAGCTTCCCATTGAATTAGCTAAATGATATGGGCAGACTATGTCATGCATCTAATTCAATACTCCATCGACACTTTTGCTTTAGACAGTATGACATCTTAAAACGTGTCTAAAAACCAATTCCAATATCCGTATCCTGTATCTGCATTACAGATGTATAAGGCTTTTATTCAACATGAATACTGTGCGAGGGAAACATTGTACTGTGAGTTCTCTAATTACAATGCTGCTAATGTATAATTTCCTCCCCATGTGGGATTACTTTCATCTTTCCCGTTTAAGATGCACATTTTGTTTGGATACTCAAATTACAAACGCTCTATTGAATCTGACTGCACAAAAGGCATTGATCATAACCCCGATAGCTCCACTCCAACTTTGATTTAATTTGCACTTCCATTAATATCTATGAAACGTCCAATTGTCGTCCTAGGCATATTGATGGTATTGTAAGCCCTGCCTTCATATAGTATTCCCCAGCGGCAATAAGGAAATGTTGCGTAGAATTAGGCTGAGGAGCAGGCTCAGTGGAACTGGCACAGCACTCAGAAATTCATTATCCTAATAAAAAGAGGGACATAAGCGAGGATCTTAAGATAAATTTCTCTTCCCCACACAAAGCCCTGAATTTGGCTGGAGTGGAGAATTCAAACTTATGCACTTCTGATTATTGCTGCCTGTGCACACAAGGGTGTTCTCAAGACCCTGAGACTGCCTGATGGTTCAATAGAAAAGCAATCACTTAGCACCTCTCCACTATGAGGCATTCAGCATTCAGCTTGCTGGGGTTATATGGATACACATGGCTGCGTCTCTTGAGCACCCTGGTTGATTATTACATTAATGAGCAATACTTCCTGGAAATGCTTTATTAAAATAGAATAGGGTTCATTTTATTTTTTGCTGCAGTTGATTCGGTGACTTCCTTGGCTTACACTACAGTATCAAACTGAAAGCATTATGTAAGATATGTTATTTTGATGAATGAGTTCCCATCTCTATCTTTTGTACCGTGTGTTCATCCCTGGTTGAGATTTTGACATGTTGTTTCCTTCAGGGACCACACCACTGGAGCCTAGAGACATGAATTATGCTGTAATTATGTTACAGTAACGTAAGCTAGCTGTTGTGCTGTGCTGAAAACCATTTGAGGTCTTCAAGTAGTCTACATTAGTCTACAGTTTTGCGTGGCTTCTCTAGCATCAGAGGAACCCCAATACAAGGAGGAATTTGGGCCCCTGGGTGAATGAATGGATGGACACTGTAGTAGAGAAATGGTTAGTAGTTTCCTGTACTGAATCATGATTATAATTAGCAACATATCTGAAAGGAAATTTGTACATGCCTCTTGCTTCCTATACCTCTGCTTTGGGACCGCTGTGGCTAGTTTCTGTGATCTACTCGCAGAATCTTCATCTTTTTGTTTTGTTCATTTTCAAAGGGGATTCCGCTTCTTTATGGTTCTGCCATAGTGATTCATTTGCAGGTCATTAAAAGAAACCGTGTCTTTTGAAAGCGTTGGGCTGCTCAGGTGGCGAGGCCTGTGCAGGGAGACACGTCGTAAATAAAGCCAGCTACATTTCAAATGCCATAAATAGGGGGCACCTTAGGTCCTTGCATGATTGCAGACATCGAATCATTTAATTTATGCGTGTCTAAAGGAGACCTCATTAACATTCAAGTAGCACTCATCTGTCTAACGGGATCGTTCCGTAGGCTACATCGGCCTCACACGGAACATGTTTATTTGGTCTACGCAGCATGGTTACACCACATTCAGCAACCTCTCTCTTTTAATGTCATTGGAGGCATTGCATGTAACTCTCGTTAAGTTGTATGAGAATATGACAATGATTGTGTGCCGCGGTGGAAAACAATTGACTAAATGAGTGGTTATGTACTGTGTGTACACATGAACAGGAATATTTGAGTGTTGAATGAATAACCATGTATTTGATTGGAGGTGAATATTGCATGCTATACATAATATCTTCACAGCTGATCACACGAGATAATGGCCTCCGCTACAGTTTGATGAAGATAATTGACCGCTGTGATGTAGATTTTTTTGTAAAGAGTTTCTCAAGGTTATGTTATTACCACAATCTCCTTAGGTAGACCTCAGTAGCTTTGGAGCCTCTGAATCATGCATGACATATACTCAATAGTAATTGGCGGGGATTGCCTCTGACATCAAGTCTGTATCTGACAGCTTGTTCTGTGGTCAGATCTCCTATTTAACACACCAAAGAGTACGGCTGCTTCACACGCCACATCTGACACAAGGTTTGGATTGGAAGTGTTGACCTCCCTCTATATGATACATCATAAAGGTGCATATATTATGCTCCCAATAAAAGACCTAAACTGTACAAATCAGATAAACATGTATCAGCTAGCTTGTCTTCTTCTGAGTATGAAATACAGTACAAACAGTAGATATGGTACAAGGTGTGGTTTTAATGCACAGTAGCTAATACTTCAATGGTTTTTATGATGAATTTTTTCTTCCGAACTGGACGACAGTAAAAAAAAAACTTCTCATCGACATGTTTCAACTTAAAACCAAAAGCATCTGGATTCCGTAACAGACATGAACATGACAAGAGGCGCATTCCCTGAAGATAATGACAAGACATGCACAATAGGCCTGTGTAGATTTACACGGGTGGGGAGGTGAATAGGAGGAGTTATGCCATGCTCGTCAGCAGAAGCCTGGAAGATACGGGAGAGATCGATCTGCAGCTAATGCAGTTCCCATGATTCCTTTGAATAAATTCTCCTAACGGAGGACAGGCACTTAGGAGGTACCTGGTGTTAGGACAGTGTTAGCGTTTCCTTCATCAGCCCTGGGAAGCTACTCTCCCCTGCTGGCCTGAATGAGGCAAGGCAGTGCGTTTTTTAATGACTCCAAGTTAAACACTGTATTTAGAGGGACGTGTAAAGAAAGAGACATGCTCTTTTTCTGTTAACAGCGTCCAGCATTTTGATGTCTCTAACAAGAACACAATAAATTGTTCCTCATTATTCAGTATAAACTCCAATGCGCCGGGTCCCCATCCCCCTGTGCCACACTCTAAATCACCTCCCCCTTCCCTCTCCTCCTCCTGCGACACAGCTCTTTAATTTCCTCTACGCTGTGGGGGGTGGGGGCGGGAGGGGCACGGAGAACTTGATGCACTCCATCATCCCCTGCCATGTTTGCCATCCCCTCCCCTACCCTAGACTCAAGCTCCCCTCCCTCCCTTCCCCTTCTCCATTTCCGTTACCCACCCCTCACAGAGATCTGGGCCCCGCTATGGGACAAAACCTGGTGGAGTGGTAGGGTCAGCCAACCTGGGAGGATACCCTGGGCATCAGTTATCTTCGGCGAGAGAGACTGACGATGAGATAGCAGTGTTCTGCGCTATCAGGTGATCATCACTATGCCTCCAGCCTTCATTCAGGAGTCGGACCGTACATGGGATTTTCCTTTCCTCCTCCTCCTGCTCTTAATTGTTAAAATTAGGTCATTAATTGGAGGCTGAGTCAAATCACCTGTCATTTCAGATGGGAATTAGCTGCTGATTGAAAGGTATCATAAAAGCGTGCCCAGGGCCTGGTTGGTACGGCTGTGCCTGCTGGGAGGGAGCTCCCTTTGTGCCTTGGCACACGCAGCCCACAGGCCCAGAGCTCACTCTACTTTCTCTACTGTAGATTGGGCCTGTGCTCTTGAGTGACACACATCCACACACATGGCCCAAATATAGATTCAAGAGAGGCAGTAGTGTCATGCTCAATTCCTGGAGGATGCTGTGGGAGTGTTAGTTTCTACTGCGCCAGTGCCCCTGGCCTAATTGGTTAGGATGCACATAGCACACACATGCCGTTCCTCAAAGAGTAAGGTCAAGTTCATTTAAACGGGTAATCGTAAAAGCAGACATGTAAACTAAACTGGGACAATAGCAGGGGTACACATGTGTTTAATGCGTTTAGGCAAGCCTTACTGAAATGGTCTTCATTCGTGTTACTGTTGTGATGGTATTAGGAAGAATTGAAACATTAGAAACTATGTTTGCACTATGCTCCGAGATGTTTTTACACGTTCATAAGTAGAATGCCTTTTCCTTGAAGGAACATTCTCAGAAATACAGCAGTTAGGCTAAATAAGGACTGTGCATTCTTCAATATGTGTGTAATTTGGGGGAAAAAATGAGATTTTGACAGAGGAAATACAGGGCCTTATGAGAAACACATGCATCAACATTTGTGTCAGCAATGACGTAAACCGATGACACACCCAAACATTCTTCACTTCTCTGGTGGCTACATTTTGCACATCAAGGTACAGTGAGCATTACCTAAATTCACTTATAACGCTCCATTTGTTTTAAAAAATCACAGTGAATATGTTGGCAATATTAACACAGAAAGACCATTAGAAAAACATGCCTAAATTATTCCAAAGGCACAGCGCTACATAAATCCCTTGGAGGGACCACATCTCCACACGGACCGAGTCTTGAAGAACAGTACGTAATATGCTGACAAACCCGCTGTTTGAAATAAAACCCTCTAAACACATGACGTTAATATTTAATGTTGCTGTTCCTCATGAGGCCGTGCTGTGCTGTGTGAGAGGGTCTGAGGGGAGATGGTATTAGTGCTGCGTGCTCTGGAGGAAGAGCCTGCATCATGCTAATGAAGCGATTGGGGCCTCAAACTCCAAAGAAAAACTCGCATCCGATTAGAGAGCAGAGGTACATGTCAACATGCCAGCTAACACAGCATATAATAAGATCAACTTTAGTTAATGCAAGTCTAGCATCACTAAACACAATCATGGAGAACTATCCCAGCACATCATTATACAGCCGCAATAACAAAGCAGATGTTAAAAGATGTTCCACTCTCTGCAAAAGTGTTTTCAGTTCAGCTGTGAACAATGGTGTGATGTGCAAGGTAATGGGACAACACTATTCTCTAAGCAGCCATTTGAAAGCATGCATGTGGTACAGAACACAGCAATGACAGCCACTTGACCTTCTCTTCTCCTGCTGGACTGAGCTGGGACATCCTGTGAACCGGGGCTCTAAAGGACAGGCCATTTGGATGTGATTAAAATGCATTAGAGATCCTGAAGCCCATGCTGCTCCCCAAGCTATCAGGTAATTTGACAGAGTTCCAGCGAGTTTAAGACATGCAGATGTTTTCAGTTTAAGCCAGGCATCTGTTTATGCAGACACACTTTATGTTCGGAAAATCACAAAGGACCTCCAATAGATTTTATGGTGCCGTATTAGCTAAAGTAGTCAGCTTTGTAATTGTGCCGCTGCAGGTAATAAACAAATTGGTCACAAGCAGCGTTCCCTGTAGATATGACCAGAAACATACAATTTTGCACAGTATGCTTACCATCCATGGTCATTAGGTGTCTGCATACAGTATTAGTGTCAGTGCTACCGTACTGCGGTCTAGGAAGGCGTGTCACTCATTTCACATACTGTTCTTAAATCCTTTTAAAACATCAAGGTTCAGTTTTTGGACAGCAGTTTAGCCTTTTCACAAATACCATCCTTATGCATGTCGACGAACTAGTACTACTTGCTTTCTCATAGCAAACATAATAACAGCAATAAACGAGACCTCAGTGTCTCAGACAACTGGGGTGTGACTTTCTTCTTGTTGATACAGAAGCCTTACCCTGTTAGACCTCGCATCTGATAATAGAAAGTAAATGTTTAGCGAGTGGAGATAATATGACGACACAGTGATCATGGTGCAGCGTACACTGGCCCCTCTCCGCCTGACCTCCCAGTGAAACAGATGATGCATTACTTCATGCTGCTCTTGCTGTGTACTTTACCTAGAGAAAGGGACGTACCCACCGGTACTCCGGTGTCCATTTCCTATTATGTGACAAGGACCCATTTCAGATTGAAGTGATCTAAACAGTCAGCCGCCACTTGAGAGAACTGTCTTCACGAACAGAGAACGGAGGTCAAGGGGAACTACAAGGACGAGTGTCCTAGACATGCCGTCTCCCAACTGGTTCTGTTGAAACAATGACACTCAAACTGAAATAGGCCTAGTGAACATAGAAGGCTTTGTATTTCAATAAA
Source organism: Salvelinus sp. IW2-2015 (assembly GCF_002910315.2). Lineage (NCBI taxonomy): Eukaryota > Metazoa > Chordata > Actinopteri > Salmoniformes > Salmonidae > Salvelinus > Salvelinus sp. IW2-2015. The sequence continues at coordinate 13,984,579 of NC_036851.1, read as the reverse complement.
AAATAACCGACATGCAGAAGCTGGAGTGTGTGTTAATGTACCGTACAACACTTCAGTGATGGAATCCACAACTCTCAGAGCGGGCATTGTCCACTGTGTACCTCAGTGATCTCTGTAGTTTGAACCTCAGCACATAGGCCTAGCTTTGCAATATTACACATGCAACAAGCTAGGTCAATGTCCAGGTCAGGCACATGGCATGATATCTATACGTGCAGACACAAGGTAACTATAATGTAGATGTACAGAGCTGTGACACAGAGGAAGGTGTTAAGCTAAACATGAGAAGCCATGGTTTGATCCCTCTACCATCCTTCAGTAAATGCAATTTCAAGTGTCCATGATGAAAAATATCATGGACAACGGTCGCTAAGTGCATCGTTGGAGCATGTGTCGATACTGATAGGATCGAAGAAATGTAGCGCTGCTCTCAGATCAGATCAGATTACCCTAACATGATAATTTCATGATTATTTCACAATACTGACGACAGATCAGCTTCTAGAGAGATATTGGCACCTACGGTTATTCTAGTGCTTACCCAATAAAAATACACAAAATCACAGATTTGGCACATCATTGCGCATGTTAGACTACACATCATAGTAGACTACACATCATAGTAGACAGTAGCCTGTAACAAAATATAACTTAATTGATTGAACATGGAATGTATTTCAATATGATAACCAACTGTTTATATTTGATCTCGCTTTTCATTTGAAGAATCTTTTTATACATCACTTGTTTGTATCAACTGAATTGCAAAGACATTGGCAACTTTGTATGTGTAGTCACCTTTGTTCTGAAATTATTGAGGGTCACGGCGCTGGATAAAGGGTCTTGTGTGGCTCAGTTGGTAGCGCATGGCACTTTCAATGCTAGGGTTGTGGGTTCGATTCCCATGGGGGACCAGTATGAAAATGTATGCACTCTACTGTAAGTCGCTCTGGATAAGAGCCTCTGCTAAATTACTTAAATGTCAAATAAACCATGTTGGAGATCTTCTGTGTATAAAGTGATATTGGAGGGCAAATAAGCATTTAGCAAAGCACTTAGCTGTTCTACGAGTGGTCTGAGGCAGGTGTTAGATTACAAGTGTTTTCAAGTGCAATGTTAATAAAGATGCTTTTGGGAAACAGCTCAGACATTTAAAGATGCTCCTACAAAGGTTCTAACGATCAACTTAGCCTTAAGATGCTTTTGGGAAACCGGGCACATGTCCCCAAGAGAAGTCTGAAATGTAATATATGCTTCAAACAGCCAGTTCTTTACCTTGGGATTTGTCTTAAGGACATAGATCCTCTGTCCTCCTAAAAGACCTGTCTGCTCTCACTTATTTTTTGGGAACATTTTAAAAGCTTCCACTCTCTCTCTCGATGCGTTCCTTTGCATAATTTAGGAAATCACCTCTCACTCCCATACAGCGAGACAACTGAGGAAGCTGTTTGGAGGCATAACCAATTAGCATCAGCCTCTATGGGTCTCTCAGTAGGAACAAAGTAAAGTTTCACCGTGGCTGCTCTGAAACAACATGCTGTGGGCCTTTCCACTACCCTTTGCTAAATGCTGCCCTCCTGGGTGCCATCAAATATGAGGTCAATGGGCTAAAATGATAACCATGAAGAGACAGGATCATTTCAGTTGGTGAGAAATGCATTGGGATTTGGTAAATATGTTAATCAGTTAGAATAAGGAGATAATGCTATAATATAAACAGCTTTGCAACACATATACTGTATAACAAGCTAAATATGTCAGGCATTTTGGATAAGTGTCCAAATACCCTCTGACAACAAACAAAACAAGAGTAACTTTCATAATCTATTCCATACTCCAACATCTTTATAACTACGTCGTGAAACATAATGTTGAGTAAGTTGCATAATAAATATTTATCTAATCACTGCATAGCAATGTTTACTGATTTATGTTTTTAATAAGTACATATGCAATCAATTGTGTTGATTCATTAGGTAAAAGTGTTTCCACTGTTGTGACTAACTTATACATTATATGATTTTCTTCTACTGTTGTTTCTGTATTTAAATTATTTATACATTTTAATAATTGATCATAAATATGCATTTAAACATGCTTACAGCAAAGTGAAAGCTAATTTGTCACATTTCAAATTCTTACAGTAGAGGGTTACAAATATCTAGGTCTGTGGCTTGACCATACAGGATGGAAATTGGGTATACAGTTTTGTCTTCTGCTACAGCACATCCTATTACTGATGTCCTAACTACCTGTTTCTAGAAGACAAGCCAAGAATAAGAGACCAGTGCTATAGGGAACTTTGTCTTTGTTACTTGGACTGTGGAGTGTATTAGAATACAGATGTCGGGTCTTAACTTGATCACTCTTTTCTCGCTGAGAATTTTCCTGCTGCATCAGGAAATTCAAATGAGCCTCTTGATTCCTTAAAATGAGCAGTTCTCTTTCTCTCCATGCGGGGGCAGTCGAGTCATTGGGATCATCAAATAATCTTCTTGCTCGCTCAAACGTTAGGCCTATATCCCTTTACTGCAACATTCAAATGTACAAAATGTATCTGAAATGCAGCCATACACATTAATCATTGATTTAGTTAAACATTTCAAATATGGACAGTCAGGGATATTTTACCCCCGATCTTGATAATGAAATGGCCAGACACTTTTGGATAGCATCAATAGGAAACAAATAAAATAACAACAGTACGTTTACCAGGCTACACCACCAATGCTTGTCAGATAGATAAATCACCCTCAGTCTGTTAAAAAATGACTAAATTGTTCCGATGACAATACCAACCAAAGGGCTTCATTTCAAGAGCCGTGGTGGAGATACAGGGTTTGACGGACTCCTTCTTCTTCTTCTTCTTCTTCTTCTTCTTCTTCTTCTATGGTATTATGGAAGTCCGCAAACAAGCGTTAGAAGTACATGCCGCCACCTACAGTGCGGGTGGTAAACTATAGAAACTATAGAAAATATATCCAAATATATCCAAAAATAAAGGGGGAAAAACCAACATCATACAATATACGAAAAAAAGAGCCTGTGAGGGTGGAACATCCTTTGACATGATTTCTTGCAATGCCTCGGCTGTCCCAAAAAGCATTATGCAACACTCACAATAATTCAAATGTTCTCTGATTTTTTCTTTGTTTGTGCTGTGCAGTTTATGACCATTGCAATTAATGCTACAAAGTCAACCTTTTCCACCTGTAATAGGATCCCTTGATTGCAGAGAAACATTCACTGGTGCAGTCTCAATTATTATTGCGTCTTCAACGCCACTCGTTCCTTCCACTCTTCTCACCGCCTCCAGATAGGAGACATGCTGGACAGCCCTTATTTTACCCTAACAGGGCAATCTGGGGACTCGGGCACATGTTTGCCACCACAGTTGCAGAATATAACCTCAGCTGGCATACAATATTCTTCCTGTCTGCATACACTTGATACATGCCCACATATTCTGCATTTAGAATACAGGGGGGTCTTGTGCACAAAAGCTCGACCAGGGTATTTCATAAAGCCTAGCTTTACATGAGAAGGGAGAAACTAATAAATAAAAACTATAATATGGACCAAGTGGGTTTCCTTACTCCAATCACCGTACAGGTCAGTCGACGTGCCCCAATCACATCCTCTACTTCTTCAGGGATATCATCTGCATCCACGTCATGCACAACCCAAGAAAAATACTCTCTTTGACAGGCGCCCTGCTTCAGAAATCCATACACCCCCCCAAAGAATTTGAGACGCAAAGCAAGCTTCTTCTGTTCCGCGGACACACAAAAAAATCTGAATAAGACCAGCTCTTATGACTCTTATGACTCTCACCTCCATCATACTCTTCGTGACTTCGAACAGATCCCCCAGGTAATATTGATTCAAAACCCTCACTCCGACTATAAACGAATCTAGGAATTTCTTTATTTCCATCACAACTTTACTTATTTTGTTTCCTTTCTTTTTCACCCACTCGTTCGCACTCTCTGTACTGTCATCTTCCCCTGACCCACCATCAGTTTCGAACAGAGCAGCCCCACTCGACGGACGACTTTGAGAGCCAAGGAACTTAGGAGTGTTGATGAAAAGCTCTTTTGAATGCATTTCATTGGTCAAGGCGTCGTGAAATGTTCGTACAAACATAAAGGGGAACCATCGATTCGTGTAAAAAAAATGAACATCACAAAATGTGGAGTTACGGGGTTTTCATCTGACAGCGACGATATAATAACATAAATCTATGTAACTGAAGTGACTTGGTGAAATGTAACGGAGTAAAAAGTACGTAACTTTCTTCAGAAATGACTTGAGTAAGGGTACAAGTACAGCAGTAACTAAAGTAATAGTTCCTCCAAAAATACAAAGGGCAGTGGACCGCATTCAAACCCATATGGGGTCAGCGGCTGTAACAGCTGGACCACACAGGCACTGAGGCAACCAACAATTTATTTGACCTATTGATTGCCTTAAACACATAATAAAACAATTGATTTAAAAAAACGGATTTTCCCTCATTAAAAATACTACTACCCCCTACAAATATATCAATTTATTATAATCCACGTAAGAATTCACACGAGACGTGTTGTACGTTGTCTACAAGTGGACCTGCAGTCTAAGTTATTGTATAGCCTACAAACAATTCTAAATATTCAATATTTATTTATTCACATCCTCCTGCTGCAGTAGGGTCTTATTAAGAGCCGACATCTGTAGTTCATGAGGCTGATGTGAATTAAGCTTGTGTGGCTAACCTCCTGTGTTGGTTTGATGAGAGGAGGAGGAGGAGGAGGAGAGAGTCTGAGGAAGAGGAAGAGGAGTTTCTGCTGAACAAAGAGGTAGTGAAGCTGTCCTTCTCCATGGGCTGCTGAGGATCATGGGAGCTCTGGTCTGTGTCGCCTTTCCCTGGACCTGGCTCATACTCTGGAATGACGATCAGCTTCCGGACACTGACAGGGACCTCACTCAGAACCCCCCGTCAAACAAGAAGGAACGTATTCTAAGTACCCACACAAATGAGTATTCTCTCCCTCTCGCTCTCTCTCTCTCTCGCTCTCTCTTTCTCTCACTTACAGGGAAGCAAGATACGCTGAAAAACAATGTACTATAGCTATTCAGTGGGGCGAAATTATTGATTGAAAACTCTTATAAAGACTTTAAAATGACTAACCTCCCTTGAATCTGACAACTGTCCCTTCTCCAGCACAGAATAGCAGCTGGGTTTGGTTTTAAACTATCCTCAACATCAGCCTATTTTCCACAGAATAGATCTACACAGTTATTTAACCAGACCTGCACCTCCAGCTGTTAGGGGCTTTAGCAGGTGCCACTCTACAGACTGGCCAGCGAAAACAGCATCTTGTGATAGTTATGGTCTAGGTTATTCCCTAGGAGGAGTTTCAGTACCTTGCCGTGTGCAAACTAGCACCAACTTCATTATGGGTTTGGGGTGGAGCAATATTAGTAAAAAAGAGGATTATTCAAAACTTTGTTGTAAGTCTATTATTTTCCTTGGGGCAGTACAGTCAGTGCCTTCAGAAAGTATTCATACCCCCTTGACTTATTCCCCATTTGTTGTGTTACAGCCTGATTTTTTTTTCACCCATCAACACACAATACCCCATAATGCCAAAGTGAAAACATGTTTATTAATTTTTTTATCAAATGTATTGAAAATGAAATGCAGAAATATCTCATTTACATAAGTATTTACACCCCTGAGTCAATCAATACATGTTAGAATCACCTTTGGCACCGATTACAGCTGTAAGTCTTTCTGGGTAAGTCTCTAAGAGCTTTGCACACCTGGATTGTACAATATTTGCACATTATTCTTTAAAAAATTATTCAAGTTCTGTCAAGTTTGTAGTTGATCATTGCAAGACAGCCATTTTCAAGTCTTGCCATAGATTTGCAAGCTGATTTAAGAAAAAACTGTAACTAGGCCACTCAGGAACACATGTCATCTTGGTAAGCAACTCCAATGTATGTTTGGCCTTGTGTTTTAGGTTATTGCTGAAAGGTGAATTTGTCTTCCAGTGTCTGTTGGAAAGCAGACTGAACCAGGTTTTCCTCTAGGATTTTGCCTGTGCTTGGCTCTATTCCTTTTCTTTTTATCCTAAAAAAACTCCCTTGTCCTTGCTGATGACAAGCATATCCATAACATGATGGAGCCACAACCATGCTTGAAAATATCAAGAGTGGTACTCAGTGATGTGTTGAATTGGATTTGCCCCAAACATATTGCTTTGTATTCAGGCAGTTGTGTAAAGTAACTAAGTAAAAATACTTTGAAGTAGAGGCCTCCTGAGTGGCGTAGCGGTCTAAGGCATTGCGTTGCTGTGTTGCAGAGTCACCACACAGCCTGGTTTGATCCCAGGCTGGGTAATAACTGGCAGTCACCGGAAGTCCCATAGAAGGGTGCACAGTTGTCCGGGTTAGACGAGGTATGATCACGGATATCCTACCAAAGGGACATCAAAAACTGTAATATCCTATGTTTCACGGAATCGTGGCTGAATGACGACATGGATATTCAGCTAGCGGGATATACGCTGCACCGGCAAGATAGAACAGCACACTCCGGTAAGATGAGGGGGGTTGGTCTGTGTATATTTGTAAACAACAGCTGGTGCACGAAATCTGAGGAAGTCTCTAGATTTGCTCTCCTGAAGTAGAGTATATTGTGATAAATTGCAGGCCACAATACTTGCCTAGAGAGTTTTCAGCTATACTTTTCGTGGCTGTTTATTTACCACCACAGACAGATGCTGACACTAAGAACGCACTCAGTCAGCTGTATAAGGAAATAAGCAAACAGGAAACCACTCACCCAGAGGCGGTGCTACTAGTGGCCGGAGACTTTAATGCAGGGAAACAAATCATTTCTACCAAATTTCTATCAACATGTTAAATGTGCAGCCAGAGGGAAAAAAATTCTAGATCACCTGTACTCCACACACAGAGCTCTCCCTCACCCTCCATTTGGTAAATCCGACCACAACTCTATCCTCCTGATTACTGCATACAAGCAAAAATTTAAGCAGGAAGCACCAGTGACTCGGTCAATAAAAAAGTGGTCAGATGAAGCAGATGCTAAACTACAGGACTGTTTTGCTATCACAGACTGGAACATGTTCCGGGATTCTTCCGATGGCATTGAGGAGTACACCACATCATTCACTGGCTTTATCAATAAGTGCATTGAGGACGTCGTCCCCACAGTGACTGTACGTACATACCCCAACCAGAAGCCATGGATTACAGGCAATATTCGCACTGAGCTAAAGGGCAGAGCTGCCGCTTTCAAGGTGCGGGACTCTAACCCGGAAGCTTACAAGAAATCCTGCTATGCCCTGCGACGAACCATCAAACAGGCAAAGTGTCAATACAGGGCTAAGATTGAATCATACTACACTGGCTCCGACGCTCGTCTTATGTGGTAGGGCTTGCAAACTATTACAGACTACAAAGGGAAGCACAGCCGCAAGCTCCCCAGTGACACGAGCCTACCAGACGAGCTAAATCACTTCTATGCTAGCTTCAAGACAAGCAACACTGAGGCATGCATGAGAGCATCAGCTGTTCCGGACGACTGTGTGATCATGCTCTCCGTAGCCGACGTGAGTAAGACCTTTAAACAGGTCAACATACACAAGGCTGCGGGGCCAGACGGATTACCAGGACGTGTGCTCCGGGCATGTGCTGAGCAAATGGCAGGTGTCTTCCCTGACATTTTCAACATGTCCCTGATTGAGTCTGTAATACCAACATGTTTCAAGCAGACCACCATAGTCCCTGTGCCCAAGAACACAAAGGCAACCTGCCTAAATGACTACAGACCACTCACGTCCGTAGCCATGAAGTGCTTTGAAAGTCTGGTAATGGCTCACATTAACACCATTATCCCAGAAACCCTAGACCCACTCCAATTTGCATACTGCCCAAACAGATCCACAGATGATGCAATCTCTATTGCACTCCACAATGCCCTTTCCCACCTGGACAAAAGGAACACTTACGTGAGAATGCTATTCATTGACTACAGCTCAGCGTTCAACACCATAGTACCCTCAAAGCGCATCACTAAGCTAAGGATTCTGGGACTAAACACCTCCCTCTGCAACTGGATCCTGGACTTCCTGACGGGCCGCCCCCAGGTGGTGAGGGTAGGTAGTAACACATCTGCCACGCTGATCCTCAACAGTGGAGCCCCCCAGGGGTGCGTGCTCAGTCCCCTCCTGTACTCCCTGTTCACCCACGACTGCATGACCAGGCACGACTCCAACACCATCATTAAGTTTGCAGATGACACAACAGTGGTAGGCCTGATCACCGACAACGTCGAGAAAGCCTATAGGGAGGTCAGAGACCTGGCTGTGTCTCTGAATAACAACCTATCTCTCAACGTAACCAAGACTAAGGAGATGATTGTGCACTACAGGAAAAGGAGGACCGAGTACGCCCCCATTCTCATCGACAGGGCTGTAGTGGAGCAGGTTGAGAGCTTCAAGTTCCTTGGTGTCCACATCACCAACAAACTAGAATGGTCCAAACACCCCAAGACAGTCGTGAAGAGGGCATGACAAAGCCTATTCCCACTCAGGAAACTAAAAAGATTTGGCATGGATCCTGAGATCCTCAAAAGGTTCTACAGCTGCAACATCGAGAGCATCCTGACTGGTAGAATCACTGCCTGGTACGGCAATTGCTCGGCCTCCGACCGCAAGGCACTACAGAGGGTAGTGCGTACGGCCTAGTACATCACTGGGGCTAAGCTGCCTGCCATCCAGGAGCTCTACACCAGGCGGTGTCAGAGGAAGGCCCTAAAAATTGTCAAAGACCCCAGCCACCCCAGTCATAGACTGTTCTCTCTACTACCGCATGGCAAGCGGTACCGGAGTGCCAAGTCTAGGACAAAAAGGCTTCTCAACAGTTTTTACCCCCAAGCCATAAGCCTCCTGAAAAGGTAACCAAATGGCTACCCAAACTATTTGCATTGTGTGCCCCCCCCACCCCTCTTTTACGCTGCTGCTATTCTCTGTTGATCATATATGCACAGTCACTTTAACTATACATTCATGTACATATGTACATACTACCTCAATTGGACTGACCAACCAGTGCTCCCGCACATTGGCTAACCAGGCTATCTGCATTGTGTCCCACCACCCACCACCCACCAACCCCTCTTTACGCTACTGCTACCCTAAATACATAGTCACTTTAACCATGTCTACATGTACATACTACCTCAATCAGCCTGACTAACCGGTGTCTGTATGTAGCCTCGCTACTTTTATAGCCTCGCTACTGTATATAGCCTGTCTTTTTACTGTTGTTTTATTTCTTTACTTACCTATTGTTCACCTAATACCTTTTTTGCACTATTGATTAGAGCCTGTAAGTAAGCATTTCACTATAAGGTCTACTACACCTGTTGTATTTGGTGCGCTTGACAAATAAACTTTGATTTGATTTGATTGGGGTGGGGGGTTTGGCCGGGAGGGCTTTACTTGGCTCATTGCGCTCTTGAGGCGCAATGTTTTCTTCCAACACATTGGTGCGTCTGGATTCCGGGTTAAGCGAGCGGGTGTTAAGAAGCATGGTTTGGTGGGTCATGTTTCGGAGGATGCATGACTCAAGCTTCGCCTCTCCCGAGCCGTTGGGGAGTTATAGCGATGAGACAAGATTGAAATTGGGGAGAAATAGAGTACATTTTAAAAAATGTAAATACTTTGAAGTACTGAATACGTAGTTTTGGTGGGTATCTGTACTTTACTATTTATATTTTTGACAACTTTTACATTTACTCCACTACATTCCTAAAGAAAATAATAAACTTTTTACTCCATACATTTTCCCTGACACCCAAAATAACTTGTTACATTTTGAATGCTTAGCAGAACAAGAAAATAGTCAAATTCATGAACTTATCAAGAGAACATCCCTGGTCATCAATAGCCTCTGGTCTGGCGGAATCACAAAACACAAATGCTTCATTTGTAAATGATGTCTGAGTGTTTGTGTGTGTCCCTAGCTATCTGTAAATAAAATAAGACAATAACATGGTGCCATCTGGTTTGCTTATTATAAGGAGTTTAACTCTTTTACAGTTACTTTTGATACTTAAGTATATTTTAGCAATTACATTTACTTTTGATACTTAAGTATATTTAAAAGCAAATACTTTCAGACTTTTACTCAAGTAGTATTTTACTGGGTGACTTTCACAGTTTCTATTAAGGTATCTTTACTTTACTCAAGTATGACAATTAGGTACTTTTTCCACCATTGTATTCAGGACATAAAGTTTTTTGCAGTTTTACTTTAGTTCCTTATTGCAAACAAGATTAATGTTTTAGAATATTAGTATTTTCTACAGGCTTCCTTCTTTTCAATCTGTCATTTATGCTAGTATTGTGGAGTAGCTGCAATGCTGTTGATCCATCCTCAGTTTTCTCCTATCACATTAAACTCTTGAACTGTTTTAAATTCACCATTGGCCTCATGGTGAAATCCCTGAGTGGTTTTCTTCCTCTCCGGCAACTAAGCTAGGGAGGACGCCTGTATCTTTGCAGGGACTGGGTGTATTGATACACCATCCAAAGTGTAATTAATAAGTTCACTATGCTGAAAGGGATATTCAATGTCTTTTTTTACCATTCTACCAATAGGTGCCCTTCTTTGCGAGGCATTGGAAAACCTCCCTGGTCTTTGTGGTTGAATCTGTGTTTAAAATTCACTGGTTGACTGAGGGACCTTGCAGATAATTGTATCTGAAGTACAGAGATGAGGTTGTCATTCAGAAATCATGTTAAACACTGTTATTGCACAAAGAGTGAGTCCATGCAACTTATTATGTGACTTCTTAAACAAATGTTTCACCTGAACTTATTTAAGTTTACCATAACAAGGTGGTTAAATATTTGACTCAAGACATTTCAGCATCTACATTTAATCCATTTGTAATTCAGACTGTAACACAACAAAATGTGGAACAAAGTCAACGGTTGTGAATACTTTCTGAATCCACTGTATGTTGTATCTACAACAACAGCAATGCTAGTCACTGAGAAGTGGAGTTTTTTGTAACTTGTCAATGTGCACAACTTATTGATTCTGAGAGCTAAGTAGCGGTATTGATATATTTAATATATTTTGATATAGGCTCTCTATATCTTGTATAGTTTTACAGAGAACAGAAAAGTTGATTCATCTGCTTTCATGGACCTATTTGAATGCTTATTAATGAAGTATAGCTTTGACTGCTCTACCCTGTTTATTTTTCTACCACCTATTCTAAATTAATTATTTACCACACCTTTTTCTCTCTTTATTTAACATTTAATGTCCTATGATTTATTAACAGCTTGGACATATTTTCTTAACATGAATAGACATTATTGGTCTACTAAATAATCAAAAGGAGATACAATACAAACACCCATGGCTTTGGGCTGTATTGGCTGGTTTTAATATTTTATTATTTTTCCTAAACTGGGTAAAACTTATGATTCTATAAAACTTCTAGAATATCAGTTTGTGTACTGAACTATCTAATAGTTGACTTGAGCGATAATCCCAATATTACAGAATTATGGATGTTTTCATCTGATCTGTCAATTCTCACTGACAGTGATTGAACAGGAGAAGCTGTACAACAAGTTAGAAAGAGTTGCAGAATCAATTAACCCCTTCACCACCCCTCAATTCGGAGGACAAATATCTTTTCGGGTTTTTTTACAGCTTTTTTGCGACATATACATACATTTTGCATACACATTTTACATATACATTTTACATACAAGGTACTTTTATATAAAGCAGTCACATAACAATAATACTTTACCAAACATCAACTCTTTAATCCCAACCCTCGCCACTCTCAGCCCATCCCACCTATCACCGTAGACCACCCTCGTTTGGTTTCCATGTGCCATTTATTTTTCATTTGTGCTGTGATGTTTTACATAATTTTATAAATAAATATACACTCAGCAAATATAAATATACACTCAGCAAAAAAAGAAACATCCTCTCACTGTCAACTGCGTTTATTTTGAGCAAACTTAACATGTGTAAATATTTGTATGAACATAACAAGATTCAACAACTGAGACATAAACTTAACAAGTTCCACAGACATGTGACTAACAGAAATTGACTAATGTGTCACTGAACAAAGGGGGAGTCGAAATCAAAAATAACAGTCAGTATCTGGTGTGGCCACCAGCTGCATTAAGTACTGCAGTGCATCTCCTCCTCATGGACTGCACCAGATTTGCCAGTTCTTGCTGTAAGATGTTACCCCACTCTCGTTCCAGACGTACTCAATGGGATTGAGATCCGGGCTCTTCGCTGGCCATGGCAGAACACTGACATTCCTGTCTTGCAGGAAATCACGCACAGAATGAGCAATATTGTCATGGCATTGTCATGCTGGAGGGTCATGTCAGGATGAGCCTGTAGGAAGGGTACCACGTGAGGGAGGAGGATGTCTTCCCTGTAACGCACAGCATTGAGATTGTCTGCAATGACATCAAGCTCAGTCCGATGATGCTGTGACACACCGCCCCAGTCCATGACGGACCCTCCACCTCCAAATCAATCCCGCTCCAGAGTACAGGCCTCGGTGTAACGCTCATTCCTTCGATGATAAAATGCGAATCTGACCATCACCCCTAGTGAGACAAAACTGTGACTCGTCAGAGAAGAGCACTTTTTGCCAGTCCTGTCTGATCCAGCGACAATGGGTTTGTGCCGATAGGCACAACGTTGTTGCCGGTGATGTCTGGTGAGGACCTGACTTAACACAGGCCTACAAGCCCTCAGTCCAGCCTCTCTCAGCCTATTGCGGACAGTCTGAGCACTGATGGAGGGATTGTGCGTTCCTGGTGTACCTCGGGCAGTTGTTGTTGCCATCCTGTGCCTGTCCCGCATGTGTGCTGTTCAGATGTACCGATCCTGTGCTGGTGTTGTTACATGTGGTCTGCCACTGCGAGGACGATCAGCTGTCCGTCCTGTCTCCCTGTAGCGCTATCTTAGTCGTCTCACAGTAAGGACATTGCAATTTATTACCCTGGCCACATCTGCAGTCCTCATGCCTCCTTGCAGCCTGCCTAAGGCACGTTCATGCAGATGAGCAGGGACCCTGGGCATCTTTCTTTTGTGTTTTTCATAGTCAGTAGAAAGTCCTCTTTAGGGTTCTTAATTTTTCATTAGTGTGACCTTTATTGCCTACCGTCTGTAAGCTGTTGGTGTCTTAATGACCGTTCCACAGGTGCATGTTCATGAATTGTTTGTGGTTCATTGAACAAGCATGGGAAACAGTGTTTAAATCCTTTACAATGAAGAGGTCCCGTGTGGCTCAGTTGGTAGAGCATGGCGCTTGCAACGCCAGGGTTGTGGGTTCATTCCCCACGGGGGGACCAGGATGAATATGTATGAACTTTCCAATTTGTAAGTCGCTCTGGATAAGAGCGTCTGCTAAATGACTTAAATGTAAATGTAAGATCTGTGAAGTTATTTGGATTTTTACGAATTATCTTTGAAAGACAGGGTCCTGAAAAAGGGCAGTTTCTTTTTTTGCTGAGTTTATATAGCATTCTGTTGGTGGCAAGAATATTATATAACAATTTAAATTGAAAAACTCTAAGTGTTGAATCAAGTGTAGCTTTTTGTACCAGTTCATAAACCATGTGCCATGGATTTGGTACATAGAAAAATCTCTTCCCATATATTTTGCAACCTGTATGCCGCAGCTGTCAACATTTTTGTCCTCAAATGAAACTGGTAAATTTGTCTATTTATGCCAGTTTCTTTCAGCCAATTTGTATCTTTATTATATGGCAGGCAAACAAGTTATTTTTTACCCATCTACTATGATTTAAAAAACGAGTAATCTGGAGTAGGCAGTGTCAATAGTAAGTAAGTAAACTGTGATAGGACCAAAGAGTTAATCAATGTGATTTTTCCATAAATAGACAAGTATTTCCCTCTCCGTGGTTGCAGAATCTTATCTATTTTTGCTAACTTTCTATTGAAATGAATTGTGGTAAATTAATGTATATTTTTTGAGATGTGAATACCAAGTATGTCTACTTCACCATCCGCTCATTTTATTGGTAAATTACAAGGTAGTGTAAACACTGTATTTTTTAACGATCCAATACGTAATATGGTACACTTGTCATAATTAGGTTTTAACCCAGAGAAGCTATAAAAGTGATCAAGACCTTCAATGAGAGAAAAAACTAGAGTCATCGGCATACATTGCACTTTAGTTTTTATCCCCAGGATTTTTAACCCCTTAATGTTCTTGTTTTATCTAATTTTAATAGCTAGCATTTCAATGTCCATAATAAATAGATATGGAGACCATGGACAGCCTTGTTTACTCCTCTTAAAAGCTCAATACTTTCTGAGAAGTAATCAGTATTTACTATTTTACGTCTGGGGTTGCTGTACATAACTTTAACCCATTGTATAAGAAATTCACCCAAATTAAAGTAATCAAGGCATTTATATATAAATTCTAGTCGTACTTTATCAAATACTTTTTCAAAATCTGCTATGAAGTCCAGGCCTGGTGTCTTTGATGTTTCATAATGTTCAATTGTTTCAAGTAATTGTTGTATATCATCTCCAATATATCATCCATGTAAAAAACCTGTCCGATCAGGATTAACAATATCTGATAAAACCTGTGCTATGCATTTCGCCAGGATTTTCACATCACAACATTGAAGTGTTAGAGGCCTCCAGTTTTTTTTAAATTGACTGGATCTTTATACTAAAAGTACCACCAGGGTCCTGTTTAAGTAAAAAAAAAAAAAAAAAAAGTAGTTTTAGTAATGAAATCAGACTTTCTTCTTGAGTACCTGAAAGTCTACCATTTGTATAAGAGTAATTAAAACATGCTAATAATGGATCTTTGAGTACATCAACAAATGTCTGATATACCTCTACTGGTATACCATCAAGCCCTGGTGTTTTTCCAGACTCAAAAAGTTCCTCTTCTGTAAGTTAGCCTTCACACAGGTCTTTCTGTAAATTTGTTAATTTGACATTATTATTATTATTAGGAAATAAATCCTTCCAGTTAACATCATTCAGTGGAAATGGAGGAGACTGAAAAGAAAACATATGCTTAAGAAATTTTGCTTCTTCTTTCAAAATCTAATTTGGTGAATGATGGATAACTCCATTTGTAACCAGTTTCTGTCAATTATTTTTTGGTAGAATTTCTATGTCGAAGATTCAACTAAATGTTTTGTGCATTTTTCACCATTTTCCATCCAATTCGCTTTATTTTTGTAATACATTACACTTGATTGTTCTTGAATAAGTACCTCCATTTCTTTTTGTTTTTCCTCTAAACTATTTTTTGACTCTATAGTACAGTTTCCATTACCATCTACCTGTGCTGTTACTTCCTCTATTTCCTTTATTAGTCTTATCTCTTTTGACCTAAACTGATTTTGTTTTAGTATTGAATGGCCTCTAAAAGTACATTTGAAAGTATCCCATACAATAAGGGGATCTGCTGTACCTATGTTGTGCAAAAAAAAGTTAATTATGAATTATTTTGTCTTAGTTAAGAACAAATTCTCTTCCAATAGGCTTTGATAAAATTTCCAATATCCCCGTCAACGTGGAAATTCTGTAAGAGTTATATGGAGGCCAATTAGATGGTGGTCCGATCGCATTCGGTCTCTTATTAATACTTTTTTTTWAAACTTTTGGTGCCAGCAAGAACGAGACTAGGAAGTAATCAAGACGGCTAGCTTGATTAAGCCTCCTCCATGTATATCTCACTAGGTCAGGGTTTTTCAACCTCCATATATTCACCAGCTCTAATGTATCCATGATCTTCGTGATCTCCTTAAGTGCTTGAGGGTGATAGTTTGTAGAGTGAGTTCCTTTACATTGACGTACTTAAAACCGTATTGTAACCTCCCACCATAAAAATATATGATTTTGTTGCTTGTGAGCTAAATAGATTATTATATATATTTTCAAAGAAGTGTGGATCATCATTATTTGGCCCTTATAGATGTTTAAGTTGTTGCCTCCATGGTACACAAAGCTTTTCTTATGAAACTGCCATAATAATAATGTATGTAAATATTCAAAATGTCTGGTATTTGACATTGAGAACGTTGCTCTTAGATATTTTTCAATAAGGTGAAGTTCATTCCTTTTAGAAAACGTACCATATCTTACCAAAGACAATTTATTTTCCCTTTCTTAATGTTCTGGTTTTCTGTAATGTTCTGGTTTTCTGTTCTGCCTTCTGATCTATTGATGCATAAATCAATTATAGGATGTCTTAATAACACATCATTGATTGATCATCTGTCAAAAAGGTTAATTTACTGTTTTGGATACACATTCATGCACTGAAACGGTCAGAGTTTAAAGGCAGAATGCAAGCATTTATACGACTTAATTAGGCTTTTGCACTCTCTGCCTCTAAAATCACAAGCCCTCTGTTCATAATAAAAGATAAAAGATACCATTTTTTTTATTTTTTTTATTTTTTATTAAGGATCACCATTAGCTGCTTCCAAGGCAGCAGCTACTCTTCCTGGTATCCAGCAACATTAAAGCAGTTACTGTATATACCATTTTAAATATTACATGACATTACATTTCATAACACTTTACACGACACATTCATTGTGTTCCCTCAGGCCCCTACTCTACTATCACATATCTACAATACAAAATCCATGTGTACTGTACGTGTGTGTAGAGTGCGTGTCTTATCATGTGTATGTGTGTCTGTGCCTGTGTGTCTCTTCACAGTCGCCACTGTTCCATAAGGTGAATTTGTATCTGTTTTTTAAAATCTGATTCCACCGATTGCATCAGTTACCTGATGTGGAATAGAGTTACATGTAGCCATGGCTCTATGTAGTACTGTGCGCCTCCCATAGTCTGCTCTTGACTTGGAGATTGTGAAGAGACTTTTGGTGACATGTCTTGGGGGTATGCATGGTTGTGCGGGCTGTGTGCTAGTAGTTTAAACAGACACCTCGGTGCATTCAGCATGTCAACACTTTTTACAAAAACAAGTAGTGATAAAGTCAATATGTCCTCCACTTTGAGCCATGAGATTTACATGCATCTCATTAATGTTTGCTCTCCGTGTACATTTAAGGGTCACATGACTGACCAGTAGTCCAGGTGAGACCAAACTAGAGCCTGTAGGACCTGCCTTGTTGATAGTGTTGTTAAAAAAGCAGAGCAGCTCTTTATTATGGACAGACTTCTTCCCAAGCAGTTTAGTCACCTCAACTTGCTCGATTTTCACATTATTCATTACAAGATTTAGTTGAGGTTCAGGGTTTGGTGAATGATTTAGGACTTTAAAAAAAAAWTTTTTTTTTATTTAGGACTAATTTATTCCTTGCCACCCATTCTGAAACTAACTTCAGCTCTTTGTTAAGTGTTGCAGTGATTTCACTTGCTGTAGTAGCTGACGTATATAGTTATCCGCATACATAGACACACTGGCTTTACTCAAGGCCAATTGCATGTCATTAGTAAAGATTGAAAAAAGTAAAGGGCCTAGACAGCTGCCCTGGGGAATTCCTGATTCTACCTGGATTATGTCTCCTCAGTCCGGTGAGACCTGTTCCGGTTCCACGTACCAGGCCCCCAGTATGTCTCCCCAGCCTGGTAAGCCCTGTGGCAGCTCCACGCACCAGGCCTCCAGTACGTCTCCTCAGTCCTGTGAGACCTGTTCCGGCTCCACGTACGAAGCCTCTAGTGATGATCCATGGCACAAAGCCTCCAGTGATAATCCATGGCCTGGAGCCTCCAGTGATAATCCATGGCACGAAGCCTCCAGTGATGATCCATGGCCCGGAGCCTGTAGTGATGATCCATGGCACAAAGCCTCCAGTGATGATCCATGGCCCGGAGCCTGTAGTGATGATCCATGGCACGAAGCCTCCAGTGATGATCCATGGCCCGGACCCTGTAGTGATGATTCATGGCACAAAGCCTCCAGTGATGATCCATGGCCCGGAGCCTGTAGTGATGATCCATGGCACGAAGCCTCCAGAGATAATCCATGGCACGGAGCCGCCAGCGAAGGTCCCCGGTCCGGAGCCTCTAGCGACGGTCCGCAGTCCGGAGCCTCCAGCGACGGTCCGCAGTCCAGAGCCTCCAGCGACGAGCTGCAGTCCAGAGCCTCCAGCAGAGGTTCCCAGTCCGGAGCCTCCGGCAACAATCTGCAGTCCGGAGCCTCCAGCAGTGGTTCCCAGTTCAGAGCCTCCGGCGATGATCCACGGTCCGGTTCCTCCGGCAACGATTCACGCACCGGAGTCTCCAGCGACGATCCAAGGTCCAGTTCCACAGAAGCGGAGGGATCAGCGTAGGGAGCAGGGGCTACATCCCGAACCGGAGCCGCCACCGAGGGTAGATGCCCACCCGGACCCTCCCCTATAGGTTCAGGTTTGCGGCCGGGAGTCCGCACCTTTGGGGGGGGTACTGTCACGCCCTGACCTTAGAGAGCCGTTTTATTTCTCTATTTGGTTAGGTCAGGGTGTGATTTGGGGTGAGCATTCTATGTTGTCTATTTCTTTGTTTTTGGCCGAGTATGGTTCCCAATCAGAGGCAGTTGTCTATTGTTGTCTCTGATTGGGAATCATACTTAGGCAGCCCTTTTTCCCACTTTCTGTTGTGGGATCTTGTCTTTTTGTGTTGCATGTGTTTGCACTACTAGCTTTACGTTCGTTGAGTTGTTATTTGTTTTTTGGTGGAACATTTAAAATTAAAGGAAAATGTACGCCTACAACGCTGCACCTTGGTCTCATTCCGACGACGGACGTAACAGTTACGTTACAGCCTTATTCTAAAAAGTATTAAATCTTTTTTTCCCCTTCATCAATCGACACACAATATCCCATAATGACAAAGCAAAAACAGGTTTTTCAAATTTATAAAAAACAAAACCCCAAAAATATTACATTTACATAAGTTTTCAGACCCTTTACTCAGTACTTTGTTGAAGCACCTTTGGCAGCGATTTCAGCCTCGAGTCTTCTTGGTTATGACGCTACAAGCTTGGCACACCTGTATTTGGGGAGTTTCTCCCATTCTTCTCTGCAGATCCTCTCAAGCTCTGTCAGGTTGGATGGGGAGCGTCGCTGCACAACTATTTTCAGGTCTCTCCAGAGATGTTTGATCAGTAAGTCCGGGCTCTGGCTGGGCCACTCAAGGACATTCAGAGACTTGTCCCAAAGCCACTCCTGCTTTGTCTTGGCTCGACACAATCCTGTCTCGGAGCTCTGCGGACAATTCCTTCGACCTCATGGCTTGGCTTTTGCTCTGACATGCACTGTCAACTGTGGGACCTTATACAGACAGGTGTGTGCCTTTCCAAATCATGTCCAATCAATTGAATTTACCCCAGGTGGACTCCAATCAAGTTGTAGAAACATCTCAAGGATGATCAATGGAAACAGGATGCACCTGAGCTCAATTTTGAGTCTCATAGCAAAGGGTCTGAATACTTAAGTAAATAAGGTATTTCTGGTTTAAATTTTTTATAAATTTGCTAAAATTCTAGAAACCTGTTTTTGATTGGTCATTATTTGGTGTTGTGTGTAGATTGATTAGGGGGGGAAACTATTTAATCCATTTTAGAATATATACTTTCCGAATGCACTGTATGTACTTTTTGTACCGAGTGAGAACAATTGAGACCGAGCACAATCGAGACCGAGCTTCAACAACATCAGCAGAGCTGTGGCACGGTGGAGAAGATGGCCAGAGACAGACAGAAATAGAGTGCCTTTGATGCTGCCCTATCTGATGGGGATGAGTGAGTCAGTGTACCAAATGAGAAATGCCTCTTGCATGTGTGTAGATCTTTGTTTGGGTCACACTGAGTGACACGTTCTGTGACGCGCTGTCATCTTCTACACGTCGCTTTGAACTGTCTAGTTCCTGCAAAGAAGTTGGGAAATATGAGATGTCCGGCAGCTAAAATGGCGAGGGAACTCCTCGCTAAGTGCAAAAAGTGGATTTATTACAGTACCTTTCTGAATAGTTCCTTGTTATTGAAATTCCACCTGCAATTAGAAACAGGAGTTTTTAAGACATCGGAGGTATCCAAGTCTAGAACTAATAAAGTATCAGCAGGCTAAGGTTGATTGAATGTTGTATGACTGCATTATCTATGGACCATATTCTCGACCTTAGAGACTGATGTTCAAGCGCTTTGGCTAGCAGGCAGATAGACCCCTTCCTATAGCCCCGGAGGCCTGAGACGTGCATAATTACCAGTTGGTCCTTGGATTGGGTTATACCAACTTACTTCTCCAGAGAGGTGAAATCTCTCTAAAACACAGCTCAGCAGAGTATTATGCTACACTCATAATAAATGGAATACCACCATGAATGAACCTGCATAGAACAAAACGTCCATGGCAATACATATTTTCAAAACTAAACTAAACCCATGCACAAAAATGTGCGCCTCCAAACTCGGTATGAATGGTCACCCAATTCGGAAACAACGGTCACGTTACCCTACTCAGACGTTGCATGCATCAATCAATGGTTGCATGCCACATCATCGTTGTTATAGCAATCGCCGTCGTGCACCTGATTGCCATAACATAGGATGAGGTTAGCTGATACATAATATACATATCCAGGTATTGTAAGATCTGGCATCCGTCAGCAATGCCTGGGCAGAGGAACGCACCCAATGTGAGTGAGCTGGCTATTAACATATCTAAAGTAGGTAATGAATTCATTTGAATGATAGAAAAATACATAATATTTAGCAGACCATGTAAAATAATTAGCCTATTGAGTGAAGTTTCATAAACCAAATGCTTGTCTGAGATAGGAACATGATGTAGCATGTAAACCAAACAAACTGAGGAAAAGTGAATGAAGCTGTGCATTTCTCAAACCACAAGTAAATATAGTATGTTATAAACTGGGTGGTTCGAGCCCTGAATGTTGATTGGCTGACAGCCGTGGTATATCAGACCGTATACAACGGGTATGACAAAACATTTATTTTTACTGCTGTAATTACATTTGGTAACCAGTTTATAATAGCAATTAGGCACCTCAGGGGTTTGTGATATATGGCCAATATACCACGGCTAAGGGCTGTGTCCAGGTACTGCGTCGTGCCTACGAACAGCCCTTAGCTGTGGTATATTGGCCATGTACCACACCTCCTCGGGCCTTATTGCTTAATTAGAAAATCTATTTGGTAGGCTACCTAATAATGTTGTGAATGCTGAGGTAGCTAATCTAACAGAAGTTATATGAAACCGACATCGGTGTGCTGCTGCTTTCTCCAATGTCCCTGTACTACACTCACCCCTTCTAAATTCACTACACAGGTAGCGACCCTGGCCATTGAGCTGAGCCCAACTGTGGATGCGGGTCACGGCACCAGTGAAACCGACGTCAGTGTGCTGCTAACAGTATTCCTCCAGAACTAATGATCATTCTGCTCATAAACCACACTCCTTCACAATGTACCAACCAATTGAGCTATACAAAAGGATCCAATTGGATAGCTCCGTCTGCGACATTTCAAGTTAACTATGGAGCTTACGGGACGTTCTCAACTCTATCACATATAGTAAACCTTTATCGTATAGGCACTAATTTGGCCACAGGTAGACAATCAAATGAATATGACTGCAAGTGAATCATCACAACTAGACATTTGAAATCCTAGAATGTTATAGACAGTGTTGTCATTATAGGCCAATCAAGGAAAACTTGCCAATGTTGTAGGAGTTGTATTGAATTTACAATTTGGTACTCCAGTAACTTACAGTCCCTTCCACATCACAACGTGGGCCTTCAAAACAATAGTACCAAAGTGGGGCTTTGCAGGGAAACATTGATATTGAGCTGCATTCAAATTTCAAGCCTACCAATTTACACTAATTAGTGTAAGTTAAAGCCTACCAATTTACACAAATTAGACTTGACATTAAAATTGCATTTAAAATGATGCCCTGCTGTGTTTGCATATGTTTAGCACACAAGTGGCATTGCTCAAATGGTAAATATGACTCCTGAGAATTTAGAGGGAGGGAATTTCTCATATTTTAAACACACAGACACACATTTAAAATCTATTGAAGTATTGTATGCTACCGTATAACATGAAGAAACTTAACGTATTTCACTAAGACCAAGCTACAGTATGTGAATGTATGTCATACCAAATTCGTAATTATTGTTATCCTGAGCATCAGTTGGCTGTGACAGCTGCTTTCATCTATCATTGTTCTACCTCAATCATACATCATGCAGGTGAATATATACAATTTAACTTTTATGGAAAGGTACTCAATATGAAATGTGTTTTGGGCCTGAGACTGCAGAAAAGTCGCAGTGGCTGACATGACACCCATTAGAGCATTCCTTAATGTAGACGTGTGTGATGGCCTGAGTCTGAGATCAAGTTCAGGTACAAATTACAGTACATCTAAGTGGCAGTTTACCCACTGATTCAGGGCCCTTGTAATGCACTCCATTATTTACAACAGTAAACATGTCTCTTTATTACTCTCTCTCCCTCTCTTTTTCTCCCTCTATCTCTCTTTCTGAGTGTGGTGTGTGTGTGTGTGTGTGTGTGTGTGTGTGTTGTGTGTGTGTGTGTGTGTGGTGTGGGTGTGTGTGTGTGTGTGTGTGTGTGTGTGTGTGTGTGTGTGTGTGCGTGTGTGCGTGTGCGTGCGTGGCGTGCGTGCGTGCGTGGTGCGTGCGTGCGTGCGTGCGTGCGTGCGTGCGTGCGTGCGTGCGTGCGTGTGTGTGTGTTTTTGTGTGGTCCTGGTGACAGGTGTTTCATAGAAAGAGTTGGATGGACAGGGTTGTAGGATTCTTCAGCAGTCTCAATGTCATAGTTAGTGGAACATAGCATAGGGTCAGAGGTGCGTCTTGTCCAATGAGGTCTATGGAGGATAAATGTCATAGACAGGTCTGGTGAAGAGACCAGCCTCCCTGTCACCTTGAAACAAAGACAAAGGAAGAACTGATGTCATATTCAACTCTAAATCAGTCTTTTATTTGAAATTGGTTACATTGGGCTGGGTACGTTCACCTGTTTTGTTACTTCTATTGCCTATATTAATCATTCACAGGTAAATAAATGATGTAAACCACACATTTCATGGATGAGCAATAGTTTGTTTGTTTGAATAATTGCAGAACTGTATATGGAGTCTTAAAGTTGAATAAACCTGGCAACAGGATTTGCATTACCTCCAAATTACCTATTCCAAGAGACTGACGAAAATATGTATTTTAAGCTGACAGCTTGACATTTGTTTAAAGACATCAATGAATCAGTACCTAGCAGAGGGAGAAATGCTACTTAGTGCAAAAACTGGGTAGTGAATTTTACCTCCAATACTAACATTAAAGTGTTTCCATACAGGATTAGGTGCTAATCCCTCACGGATCACCATGGAGAATTGGCCCTTGCTTGAGAGGGAATGAAGCATGAAATCAAAGAAGCCTTTTCTGACCGACTTTGAATGATCTAGGTAAGTCGCATAGGGAAAGTATATTTAAATGTGTAGTTTTCATAGGAGTTATGCACTGGGTAATTTTCCATTACCACTGAGATTACCATAGTACTCTATCCGTGCCCTGGGCATCTTTTCTTACCTTTTTTACTGATCCACTTACAGTAGGCCTGCTTTCCTGTAGACATACATCACCTTATGATACCTTTAGGGAGTGTACCAGCCCAACTCATTAAGTACTCAATAATGCCATCTCTCTCTAATTGAACCAGTCTCAAATTACTTCAACACCTTGAACATGTCTAAGGACACCTGCCTACAATACCTCCATGACAGTCAAATGACACTGTGGGGAAAAACTCTTGCAGGTTGACATTGAGGAGAGAAATCAATGTTTCCAAATTAAGACTGCAGATAAATGACCTTACAAAATAAAATAAATCATAGAAATATGGAATGGGGAGGGAAATTTGATTCTTTGGAGTATAACAGTATATGACTGAAACCAACTGGGGATTGTCTCTGTCTTCAGTGGAGGATATGTGGGTTTCCTAAGGCGATGGGCCCACCAGGGACTCTGGGAGGCTCCGTGGGGTCCTCGCAAAAGCCTTGAAGTTATTCAACCCAGTAAATGGCTAAATAGATTTCTTCTATTAAGGCTTATGCACTATTGTTCTGATTTCAGAAGTTCCACAATGGTTTCAGGCGGTTTATTTCACTGTACTGTACTCAACCAAATAGTCTTTATTTAATTTATTATCGAGGCCAAAATGATTATCCTTAATAAACATCCTGGTATTTCAGAGCAGGTGTTTGGTGGTGTTCAAATGAGAGTGTGATAGGTTTGTTCCAAATGTTGATCCGCATTCGGAGATGAAAGACTTTAGTTAATTCCTTTGTTCTGTCTGACTTTTCCCCACTGGCTTATTGAAATGTATTTATGGTTTAAAAAATGTGTATTCTCAGGTCTTATCATCACTATAACTAAAAGTATTGCTGGATTTTGGCATTCTTTTTGTTTATTCCTCTGTAGAACTTTATAATAAAACAGAGCAGTAATGGTACCTCTAAAATGTGGCAAAACCTACTGTAGGCCAATCCCATTGCACATTGTAGGATCTTAATTTGATCACTCTTTTGATGCTGAGAATGTTTTCCTGCAGGAAATGCAGATAAGCTTCACTGTAAATCCACACTAACACACAGTTACAATAAAATATATACATTATTTTAACCGTATTGCACTTTCATGTAGCCTACTTTTGGCCACATAATAGCCATAACTACCGATCAAACAACATTACGGACTAAATGTTCAAATCCTGTTGCTGCAGGATTGTTTTGCTGTAGGATTATTTTGCTGTGACAATATACAGTAGGTCAGTAGGTCAAATTGCATCTGTATGCCAATCAAAGGGAACTGTGTTTGAGACACTCCTTATTTTTTACATATCATCTTACACAGAAAGCAAAGCCTGCCCAATGTTGTCACATTTTGATAATTGAAAATCCCTAAGGACGTTCTGTGAAACGACTATTGTTAGAGACCAATTTGAGCCTCAGAGATAATCAATGTTAGAAATGATATAGAGTAGCCACCTTCTAAATGTTTCAATTGATCTTTGATGCTTTTTCACCAATAAGCCGTTTAAAATGACTAATTGGGTGGGTGTAAGATTAGCCAAAGCTTTTACTATTAGTGTAATGATGATATGACATCAGACGCTTTCGGTAAAGTATTGTCTTGTTGTTATTGCGCAAGACAGATTATGATTGGGTTTAGCTGGTGCACATTATGAGATGCTTCCTAAGTAGTGTTCTTAAAGAAACCCTGGTGGCTGTGTCAAAGCCATAATACGAGCCGTGATTCATATATACTTTAGGAGTCAAGGGTAACAGTGGGTGAGACCTGTATTTAATTTTATTTGTCCTTGCTATTAAAGGGATCCTGCCTTGGTCCTGCCTGTGCTTCTTTTGTACCACCATACCTTCTGAGTGTGTTCTCTCTGCACTGGTGCTGGTGTCTCATTGATATGCCTACACTGTTTTTACACATTGTCAATTTATCTCTCTCATTACCATCATTAATAAAGACTCAGATACATCTCATTACAAGGTTAATTGGGACAAATCTAAAATCCATCCCCCCTCCCTTTAAAGTATGATACCGTGTCTCTCAAATGTTCATCGCTCGAGGTAGATTGCACACTACCGTGTTAAGGTCTCTAACAGCTGCTAATATTTCAAGATAGTATAGTTCTATTCCATGTTTAGCTCTTTTTGATTTGATATGACTTTGACGGCATCACGTGATTATGATCCCACTGTTAGTGTGTGTAGGCCTAAATTGCACATTTTATCAGACATTGCATTCTGTACAATGGTATGATATTGAACTAAGGCATTAATACACCCTTCGATACAATAATCAACTAAATGAATCATCACAAAAAATATCAGACTGGTTTTGGACACCTTTGGGGACTTACTAATTAAAGTCACATACACACCCACATACGCACACAAACTCACTCACACATTAACACCCACATTATTTCATTTTTTTTTTTAAACAAAAGAAACACACTCACTCAGCTATATAGTGCAATAGACTGCTCATCTGTGTGTAAGATTGGCACTTACTTTGTGAAATTTCAATTTCACATTTCTTTTACAATTCCCTTTTTCATTGGAGTTGCATGAAGTCCTCCCCATCTGCAACTTAGTTTCCCAGCCAAATATTGACTTTTAGATCTGATTATTAAGCAATTTCCTCAAAACTTAAAATGACTCACTGAACAATTATTTTAAAGACGTTATAAGACCCAGTAGACCCCCAAGGTCCTGGAGCTGATTATGCAAAGAGATAATTGCTATGAAGATTTAAAAAGAATTAAATTGGTTTGACAAACCTATAAGTTGTTAACTACTGCTCAGTGCAAAAGAATACATTTGCTGACGAGGCCACAAAGAACCAGAAGAGGAAGCCTTTCCCCGTGTGCTCAGGTGGGCGGGAGGTATCGCTCTCTTTATTATCACAGCTAATGGTGTTCCAGATCTGTCCTCAATTATAGAGGACGAGATGAACAATTAATTCATAATTATTGTGATAGATAAATGGTGCCACGTTCAGCAGATTCTGGAGATAGAAGGAAAGGAAACTCCGATACAGGGTATTGACTAACAGTGGCCCCTTTTTCTCTCTTTCCATATAGAGTGTAATTTCAGCTTGACACCCAGATATGTCCCATGTCCCCTAGCCTCTCTTAGCTGCCAATGCATCATATGGAGTCTGGATGTTTTTCTGATTTACTGTGTGTAAAGCCAATGTTGCTTAAAGGGTGTGCAAAAAAAAAGATATTAATCGTTCTTTTCTTCATAGAAAATGGTTATTTCTTTCCTTTTAGGTACAATGCTTGAAAAATGATACATTACCAAAGTACTTTTGAGCAGAGGCTAAATTGTATAATTTTCCCATAAACTTGGAGCTTTTAAGTGTAGAAAGGAGGAATTATATGGCTATGAATGGCTTCCTTAATAGCGATATCACTTCTCTGAACAAAAGAGTGAGGCTCTGCAATGAGCTTGGAGTGCGGACGTAGCTCGATTGGCCATTTCCGTAGCGTTCCATTAAGGTCACGGCGCTGCGCCACCATGCAGGAGAGTGCATGAGTGACAACACAGGGCCAAAGACGAATGGAGCACTCTTCCACAAACCTCGTTAAGACTGAAATCACTGAAAACATAATAGTTATTAAATTAATTGCAGTCGTAATCTCGTAAAATATGTGTCTAAAAATTATATGCAGTTCGATTAAAACATAACATGGGTGTCAAATCTGCAATAAAACCCTGATCAATAAAACAATAACCATGTTGTTAAAAGCCTGATCATTGAAAGGTGTTGCTGGGGATGTGTTCCAGGGGTGAGCAACCCTTTTAATATAAACGGATTTCATCTTTCCACTATGTCACCTAAATCACTGCAATGTTTGTGTATACAATTATAATAAGATAATAAATTGCGGCAATGGATGGATTACGAACATTCTCTTCAACCCCATATATCAGGCTTTGTCACGAGCCCAGAAAATGCATGTCTAACAATCTGTTGATTACAATGTGGTGTGAGGAAAGCTCAAGAGAGGGAAGATGATGACTGTTGCAGGATACATTATTTTAACATATTGTTATGTTTAAATCGATATGTTTTAAACGAGCACTAACGACTGCAATTAATTTGACTTTTAGGATCTTTATTAAATAAGTTACCACATGTATCCAGATTTAATGAATGGTTTATTATTTCATACTGTTGGCCATGACTATTACGCTTAGACGACTGGTATTTTATCTTGAAAAGGGGTGAGAGAAGACAGGGTTTATTTGGAGTGTGGAAAGCATGATAACACTTAAGTTGAAGGGCATATTTGTATTAAAGACAGAGGGAGAGACATCATAAGGGCATGGTTCTTGATACAGTTGTGTCTGCTTCCTAACCACATTAAACTAATTTCCATGCCCAAACTATTTGCCCCTTGAGATATTATTATTTTTTATCAGCGTGTTTATATAAAATAATTCGAGTGGGGATGTCAATTTGAAAATGAAATCATCTCTGCCAGGAACTCATTCAAATTGGAAATTAATGATATGGCAATTAAAAGTCAGGGTACAGTATTTGGTAACAATTATGATAATGATTGTAGCTAGAGGTGTGAATATTGCAGGGAATGGTTATTAACACGAGCACAGTATTTCCATTGGAAAGCACATTGTGTTTTAGCAGTATCAGCAGCAGCGTCACATGTTTCCTTCTGATCCGTTCTCTAAAGCACCTCTCTCCCCACTACTAAACATGGCTGAATAAACCCTTCCTCTCTTTGCCCTGCTATTTACCATATGAATCCGATGACACAGCTTTGTATCCCTCTCACCTCCCCAGCAAAGCTATCGAAGGTATACTAGAGTATGTCAACCTAACGTATGCATATTTACTTATTTTACAACATGATACAATTTTTGTCAATCCATTACTGACACCAAACAAACAGCCTTTTGTAATGCTGTCATATGAATGTGTTTGTAAGGGAGGCATCCCATATACTGAACTGGTAATTGAGTGGTTTATCAGCTCATGTTGCGAGTAGCTATAGGCTAAGTGTGGTTGAGATTCACAATTACTAACAGACACAACATGGTGTTTGTCTGCTCATGATTAATGCACTGCGTCTGCAGCTAGGGCTGCTGTTTTCACACTGAAGCTGCTGGGTGATGGAGGATTCCTTTGAGATTCTTCCCCTGTGCTTTTTCATGCACTGCTATCAGCCAAATTGGATGATCAGTGCGGGAATTCTCCCACTCTCTGAGGCTTTCACTGTGGTTTGTAGATTTTGCCTTTAGGTTGGAAATTCACTCAGACTGGAGAACTCTTCCATCCAGGGAGCGACTTTTTCAATTGAGCATTAAGTGGGGGTCCAGATGGGAAAATAAATATATATATATTCCCCCTGAGACCGGAATGTTGATTCTCTTACCCACAATCTTTCATCCTTGCATGCCAACACCTGTCTACAACCACCCATGAACAGGGAGTAAAAGTTGGTTGAAAACCAGAAGGACCACATGTTTGTGGTGTAAAGCGGGGTTTCTCAAACTCGGTCCTGATTCAAATAACCAACTTATCACCAAGCTTAGTTTTTTAAAATCAGGTGTGTAGTGCTCGGGCAAAAACCGGTTGTGTGGGGGGGGGGGGGGGGGGGGGGGGGTGTAAAGGACCTTCTTTCCAAGTGAGCACTTAGCGAAAGCAGAGGGTAACCATGTTTTTCCCCCAGACATATTTTTTTCTGTCACTTAATGACCATCAGGCCTCATTGTGATACTTTAACGTTATCCGATACAATGGCTGTCACACCACTGCTGGAATTGGTTTGCCACATTTTGGGGGCTGAAGCAGTCATTGAGATAAATAGCTAGAGCACTCGCCTCAATTGCAATAGCTTTTGGACAAAATTCAATCATCCTAATGGTATATTTGCTTTATATGAAGAGGACACATTTGGTTAGTGCATATAAAGAACAGCATTGATACAGTTAAGAAGTATGCTGACGAGCTGGTGTATAATGTCTGCACTGGATGCAATGTAACTATTTGGTCAATTCTATTGGAAGGTGATCCAATCAATTCCTCTTTTTTTATGCTTATAAAGACGTTCTTAACTATGTGGGTTTATCAACATAGAAGCCTTAGTAGGGCTCTGTCTCATGATTTACCTAAGGTAGATTAAACCCAAGAGCTTGAGCCAGCGAAAGAGACGCGTATTGCACATCCATTCTTTAACAGATTCACTGGTCAATAATTGAATGAGTGAAGCCCATTGTCCAATTACCCGCATTATCTGTGGATAGTCCTCTCATTAAAAGGATAGAGAGGAAGGATAATAATTAAAAAGATTTGCGGCATGGGCATTTAATGATCACACTGCTTTTGCCTGATATACTCTCCAGGAGCAGTGATATCATACTGGATGGAATGGAGGGCAGTCAGGGGAACACACTCAGCCTTGCAGCACCAGAACCACAGGGCCGTGTAGTAGAGGGTCTAGCTACAGTACACTGAGAGTCTACTGTTAGACATTGGCAGTCAGGCCACATACCTGTGGTGGGAATACCCAAGTCAGGTAGAAATTCTTTGCACAATTAAGCATGTGAGTGCTCCAAGAAACACTTGCTCCCTCAGTGAAGTAGGGTTTTAATTAGTCCAATCTGAATGAATAACACCAGTGCAATTTGGTGGAGATCTTACACCATGGAGGCCTGCTGTTTTAAGATAGGCCTTTTTTTCTCTCTCTGGTGGAGCACATCACATGGTCAAGTGCACTTTTGCATAGTGTCTCTGGAAAGGCAGTTTTACTGTGAACAGACTTTAAGTGTCGCGCAGGAAACCACAGACCAGGATGCTTTCATACTTAATGGATGCTCTCCAAGAATCAGTGAGTCGTTGTCTTGGTTGATGCAACAGCTGACCAGGTTTGGGCCTATACCCTCATTAAGGGTTCCAGTGTAGCTTTTTAACAGTGCTGTTAAGTACTGCTGGACTTGATTTTTGCTGTTTATAAAACTCCGTAATTGGTGTAAATATTAGTTCAAATGTTTTCAGCCGGCTTGAGAGGCTCCAGAGACAGTTCTGGTTAGGGAGGGAAGGGGAGTGGTGTTTGGTCATAAGCCGTTGTGAGGCAGCCCGGTCAGTGTCAGAGCCATGGCCAGGCCTAAGTGGGCGCTGGCAGAACAAACAAGGGCAGAGCACCAACGGGGTGGGCACACTGAACCTCAGTGACACGGGCTGATGTTCAGTAGGCCCACATCCTGACAAATATCTCCAAGCAGAGCCACAATGTGTTTCTGATATGTTTGCAAACTGTTAGACTTATCTTAGTGAACTATTGTGGTATAGATGTTTTTTTGTTCAGAGACAATAGCACTTCATTATGCTGTTAGCGCCTTTCACATTGCCTGTCCATGCGTGTCCAACCTGCAGTAGCAGCGGTTGTTGATTTTAGCTACAGAGCATGTGTGGACAGTAAGTGTGATGCGTACTGTGTTGCACAGTAGATGGAATGGGACCAGTGTCAGAGTAGAGGTTAACCTCCATCATCTGTGTTTATTCGCCTCAAATTCTAGGTTCAACTTACCCAAACCGACACAAAATAAATATTTGTCAGGAGATGGAAATAGGCTGTATTTGATTTTCCAGCAATTAGGACTGCCGCTGTAAATTGTCTGGTAATTTGTGAAAAATTGTTCTCTGATGTGCAGTATTTACAGCTCACTGCTCTCTCTCTTACACATCCCAATAATGGCAACGTATTGCAAATCCAGAGGCGCTTCAAGTCATTTGTCCAAGACTGCTGCACGGAGGTATCTCTGCCAGTTGAAGCCATGTGATTAACAACATGAATGAAAATAAATGCCTGTTTTTAGTCTTCGTGGCTCTTCTCCTTTGGCTCTTCTCCTTTGGCTCCCAACTTTTCAGAGAGCAGAGTTCTGTCTCAAAGTTGAACAGCTCAGGCCAAGGATTTTCCTTAACCTCTTTGAGAAATGGACCGCAGGGTGAATTCATAAAAGAGCAGGCTGTTGGACAATTTGTCTTTTGACAGAAGGGAACATTGGAAACCACCAGAGGGTGGTCAGCGGTGAGTGGCACAGGCCTGCCTGGGGCGGTACCTGCAGGCTACGTTGCTTCTTGATTTGCTCAGGACGAGGACGCACCATACTGTAGATAACTGCAGCACGGGCACGGGCCGCCATCTGGCCCTGGCTAGGGAATAGGGCGGTGCGGTGCGGACGGCAGGCGGGTTGGTGTCAGGACGGCTCCATCAGGGCTGTTTGTGAACAGATGTTCTGTGGTTGGCTGAGGCTGAGGCGAGCTCTCGATGGGCTCTGGAGGGACGACATGTCTATCAGTGGCTAGAGAGTTCCAGGGGAGCAAAAGACTTTAACCTTGAGGCTGTAGCATGTCAATGCCTGTCTCCCAGTAAAATACATAAAGCCCTTCTGTATTTGTATTTCAAACAGAGGCCACATTCTGTTCATATGATTTTAAGAATTGTACATATTGGCTAGCTGTTTATGGCATCGGCTCAGTTTGGATGTGCTTCCTGAAGTTGACCCTAGAAATTTGATTAATTCTCAGTAAATCAGACAACTGTAGAATTAAGTGCAAAATGTCATGATTTAAGGGTGTTAGACATTTTCTGCTATGAAATCATCTTCCCATGTTGTAAGTGTATTCTGCTGCCTCATGGACAGAGCAGAGGACAGAATAAAATGCAAGGGTAAGAGTATCTATAGACTGTGTCGCCAACATCCGAATCTCCACAATCAATAAGCATTTAATCAGTCAATTATATGCCATTAATTTAACACCCTGCAGGTAGACCCATCTCCAAGCACTTCCCCATAAAAATACCATGCCATAGGAAACGTATCTACTGGAAAATGTCAGAGCAGAAAATTACATTTTCATGCATGGATGTAAAAATCGACAACACGTCGAAAGAAAATGTGAGATCGAGAACACAGAATCCACAGACCTACTTTTCTCATCATCTGGTGACTGATTTGGGGGACAGTTAGGAAGGAGGGAGAAGACGTGGCAGATTTAACGGGAGTCATCAGGGCCTCGTACTGTGCCATGCCTAGTGGACGTAGTGAACTGAGGATGCCCTTGGCAGAGTTAATCACCCTGTTACCAGCAGACACACACACCAACCAATATAAGATAAGACATCTCAACCAAAAGAGAGAGCTTAAAGCTGGATTCGTGAAATGTAAGACCATGAGAAAATCTGTATAAAGTTCAGACTTACATTTTTGGTTACCATAATGATATCAGCATGCAATGGACCACAGCTCAGTTGGTGAGAGACTGTACAGTGTACAACATTTCACAGCGTTTATACTGTACAAATGACAATAATCAAATGTATTTTTATTAGACATTTGGTGTGAATGAATACCACCTTTGCATTTTTCAGTATAAATGCTAAAATGCTATTGTGTCACATGTAGAGAAAATCATTCAGAGGAGGGATAGTGCTGCCTGTGCTGTCTGTGCTAACCTGTTGACCTGATCACACTTTCACGGTGAACACATTCTCATCTTCTCCCCGCGTCCGCCTGCTTATTATTTATTCAACAAATTTGCCTGCCGTCTTGCTGACAACAGTCGTATTTGTAAAACCGAACTCTGCACTGCAAAAATGTTTATCGCTTTATAAACTAAAGGCTGATGTTTTATTTATGTGCAATGATGAGCGAAAACAGAGCTGAATTGATGTTTACCTAATAGGCTGAAAAAGAAGAAGCCAACATAATATTAGGGTTTGCTGGCGGCCAGGCTTGTAATTCCTGGTGTCAATATTTGAATCGCTGAGGGAAGTATTAAAGACACGGCCTGTATCGGAGTGCAGTTTAGCCCCTCGTCTATAAAAACTAACATCTGTTGAAGCATGCATTAAGTTTAAAAATAACTGTACAGAGATCACCGGGTAAAGTACAGCTAACCAGATGTCGTTTTAAAGTGCCAGATGGAACAATGAAAGTGGGATCGAAAATTAGAAAGCGCTGTGAAAGGTCAGATCAATTAAGAAACCTGCATTGGCTGCCATATGACAATTAAGGCAAGTTTAAAGCACTTGAGCGATGGGGCAGTGGAGTGACTGTCGCGAGGAGAACTTCTTGGGGGCATACAATCTGTGTGCAATGGGAAGCTCCTGGACTGAAGTGCATTTACACCAGGTCAAGGTTAATGACCCGCACAGATAAACCTGATAGAACACCTCACAGCATTGCTGATGACCTTTGTCCATCAGTATTAAGGAGCAATAAATTACAGCAATGACTTAAGTGACATTGACATTTACCTCTAACGAGAGAGAGAGCGAGAGAGAGAGAGAGAGAGAGAGAGAGGAGAAGAGAGGAGAGGAGAGAGAGAGAGAGAGAAGAGGAGAGAGAGAGAGAACGAGGAGAGGAAGACGAGAAGATGACGAGAGAGAGAGAGAGAGAGAGAGAGAGAGAGAGAGAGAGAGAGAGAGAGATATGAATGATACAACACTAATTACACTCTTGGGTGTTTTGTTGTTATAGTTGACACAGATAATGTATTCCCATTCACAATCTTATGGGCCTTTTCAGGCAACCAGAATCACTTTGTTTGTTTACTTCAGTTTTGAAATATTCTTACTCTGGCCCATTGTATTTTTCTCAAATATGTTTTTTGTGTGTTTTAGAATATTTTTGAATTAGTGTGAACCAATATCATATACTTTGTAATGGTATTGAACACTACATTATATGAAATGTAATATGATTCCCTCATATTTGATCAACAAGTAGAGTAACTTGTTTTTATTTGGAAAATATGTTATGTGGTGTCTGCCTTCATCCCCGTCTCAGATTTATCTAGTATATCCTACTAGTCCTTCAGCAGCACCTGTGACTTCACATCCACCACAAGGGGGCAATATTTGCATTGTTTGTCTGCAGTCTCTGCAGGCACACTACTTTACATGTATGTTTTGCATGTGTGGGTCAAAAACAGTTTAGTTTGTTCATTTACATTTTAACATGCAAAAAAAGTGTTAACAGAAACCGTGATAAGGTGTTTGCTTTTCCGATGACGCGCCACACCCTTTGCCTGGTCCCCTATGTGGTCACATGGACCGTGTTCAATTTACCAGAAATGATCTTAAATCGACAATCGCCACATGCAAACAGTGACTTCTTTCCTCAGAAGTGTTTTTAATGCTCATCTGTACTTTTGCAAATTTGCTAAAGTGACATCTGTTTTCTTTCCCTCACAAGCTTTTTTCATTTACCTGACAATTAACTAGCCATTGTTCTGAATGGTCAAGCATGCATTTGTGCTGCCTGGCATACAGGCTCATAAGAAAAACAGAGAGGTTTTTCTCACCCTAAACACTGTGAACAAGCCCATTTAAGAATTTTTAAGACCATTTGTTCAGCTGATTCCTTCAAAGTTCTGCTACCTTATCAGTGTGCAAACGGAATTATTCATGAAATAATGATAACATAAATGCAGTGGTTTAATGTACTCCTGGAGTTTAACTTTATTTATTCATAAAAATAATACATTACTGTAATCTTTCTGTAAATATCAGGGCTCCATAAAATGATTCATTTGAACTCTGCTATAATATTGAGAACGATATATGTTGGGTCTGCTAATGTTTGCGTTTGGTATGTCCTTAAAATACAGTTTGAATTATAGATAAACCTGTGATAGCACCAATGCTAAGTCACTACAGAGTAATATGACGTGCTTGTGTTGTTATACTGTCATTTTCCAGATTACAATTTTACCCGGTTTTTAATGTTAAAGATTTGTTTTTATTAAGCTACAACTCAGAAAACAAGTCACAAAGCTTTGTTGCATATCTCGTTTAACACCTGACCTCCACTCGCAAACCAGATTAGCAAAAAAGTGTCAAAATGATACATGAAATCGTCACAAAGGTACCAAATATTCTCCTATACTTTACTGTATTACATCAGCAGATATTTAAAATACTTTCTAGGCTGAGTTTACATAAAAAACCCGTTGTATTTTACATCCTCGCGAAACTAGGAAGCCCCTGCTTAGTTAGGTGTCCATCACTGAAGTGTGTGTGTGTGTGTGTGTGTGTGTGGTGTGTGTGGTTGGTGTGTGGTGGGTGTGTGTGTGTGTGTGTGTGTGTGTGTGTGTGTGTGTGTGTGTGTGTGTGTGTGTGTGTGTGTGTGTGTGTGTGTGTGTGTGTGTGTGCAAGTGCGTGTGGATGTGTATGTGTGTGTGTATGTAACCAAAGCATTGGGCTCCCTTCCCAGTGTTTTGTCTACATTGATTGTTGGATTGAGCTACTGGAGTGTTGGAATTAATTACATAATTTGTATATTGGACTTGGGCACATAAAGATGTGCGTGCAGGGCTCAACACAGTGCATGCATCCTGCCGCTTCCATTGTCCTTGAGGAACTCTCATCCAGATGTTCAAACGGATTGGAGGCCGACCTCTCACCCTCTCCTAATTATCATTTGAATGACAACATGCTCCAGATCAATAGTTCCCAGTCACAGTTTGAAGATCAGGGATAAGAACTCACCTTGTTGTCAGAGAGAAAATGCTAATGTAATTAATGGACAATAATCCACTGGCCAAAGATATGCACGTGGGTATTAATACAGGATATTTCCACTAAACGTATAGATCCAGAAAATGCCATACACTGTTTGCACATGGTTTGATGACACGGTGCTGTACTGTATGTGGTAGCTGATGAGAGCAGAGTGGCTTCCTGTCCTGACAGGTCTGTATGTGGCACAGGAGGAGGACAGTGGTTGGTAGCTCTGTGGAGAACACGGCTGATGGTGAGGTCACTGGTACTGTGCGATGCCCCTGTTTGGTGTGGTTCCTGCCTCCTAGGCTGCTCTCAGTGTCACACTACTGGGCTGTCTGTGTCTCTCCCCCTACCTGTACTGTAGCATATACAGTATATGGTTGATTCCTATATACCTTCACCAATTTGGTGTGGGTTTGGATCATGATAATGGTTTAAAGCGGCAATCAGCAGTTGAAACAATAACAAAGTGAAATCCCCACCCGTGTTACATTAAACATCTGAGGGATGGGGCTGGAGAAATGTAACCACTCTCAAATTCATAGAAAGAACTATGGATGCAAGGAATGATATCAAGTCTATAGTTGTAACCGTGTTTTGAGGCTGGTGTTTGTTTACATTTACCTCGTTTACAAACATTGGAGTAAAAACAAGCTTATATTGTGGGTTCTGATGGGGTACGACAGTTGAACTAAGCTCATGAGGCATTTCTAAGTTATATTCTTCGAGAATCAATGGGTACATATCATTAATTTATAAGTCCAAAAATGGATGTAGCTACTGCAGATTGCCCCTTTAATGGAGTCATTTGCATTCTTGAGAAATGATGGTGCCTTTGCCTTCTTACTACCTGCCATATCAGTGACCAGATTCCCTTTAGGCTAGCCCAGTCCATCCTAGTACTCTGATTGTTTCTGTACCCATTAGCCTTATTAGGCCTGACCCCAGCCCAGCACTGATGCTGTAGCTATTACACACTGTTGACCTGATTCCTACCTCACTGACCCAGTCGTGACTATGATACCTGTTCACTCAGTGTGATGCTTAGGCCTGTGTTACTCATACTGATATGTTCCCAGCCTCTCAGCTTCCCAGCAGAGACAGCTATGAGCAATCTGACGGACTAGATGATTAACGTATTTATTCCCTCGAAACCTCTACTCAAAACAATGCTACCCACTGAGCCAATAGCAATTGAGCTGAAAAGTTGCACTCCTCATGATTCCAAATCATTAACTCAGTGTGTGCCAATGAGCACCCAGTCCCTGATTTCACATAGAGGGGATGAAAGGTTCTGGAGAATAAAGCCGCCAAACACAATTAAATAAATTGTTATTATGTTATCTCATGAGCTTTCTCCCAGTAGTCGTCACATTTCAGATGAAATGATCTATATGAGGCAGTGATAAAAACCAGGGGAGGGGTGTTTATGTGTGGGTGGGTGTGTTCGTTACGAGACGGGGAGAGATGGAGTAATACAATTTATTCTTTAAGTGAGGTAAAGGCTGTATTGCCTACCATTAACGGAGCAGAACGTAGGCACGGACCGATAATTAAGTAATCTATGAGAGCATAAGCAATATTGGACAATCACTAACATCTAGTTCTCCTTTGCCACATCAAGCCACTCTGCTTTTTTCATGAGCATCATTTTAGATTATGCCAGAAATGTTATTGCGTCGTGATTCGAAATCGCTGCTATTGAGGAAAAAAGATCTGCTTCAAGATCCAAACTAATGATTCCAGTTAGAAGAGCTCATTTCAAAAGGAAGGCATGCTGCCTGTCATTTGGTTGATTCGGAAGTTGTCTTCACGCAGTTGGAATCTCAGATTTTTAAAATAATTGCCAAGAATGTTATGGTCAGTGTGTTTACTCACAACTCATATGCTAATATAGTCCCGGAAGCAGAAGCTGCTGTTATTGTTTTTGAGTTTCTGAGAATGCATTTAAGAATATGCAAAAATGTACATATAATGTATTCTACATTTCCTACCTATCTATTATTTTATAAGCATAGACATTTTAAGAACAACTGTATATTTCCTCTTATCTGTGCTGTTTTTTTGTGATTCAATATCTGTCACTTTTAGGAAAGTGAACAACTTATTAACCTGCATTTAGCCCTGCTGGTCCAGTAGCTATTGAAATATTTATCCCGATTACTATCTAGAACAATCTACAATTTACAACTGGCCCTATGTGTTCCAAATGCATTTCCTCTGTTACTAAAAAAAAAAATGGAATCATGGGAGGTTTAAGACAAGGCTCTTCAGCTGCCAGGTTTGAACATTTTAATTCTCTCTTTTATCCCTCAAGACTGAAAATACAATTTCATGATCACCTCCCTGCTAGAGCCATGTTTAATAATTCCCAATTATGCAGCCAGGCACCTAGTCCACAGCTTGAGCCCTGCCCCATGCAGCCGGAGCAGACTCCTGACGCCCGGCCCAGCGCTCAGTGTGTGTTCAGTCACCTTGATATCATCGATGAGCACGCTCCCCATCTTAGCAGGTTACCCCGCCAGGACCTATGCTGTTCTGTTTTATTAATAATAAAACATGGTATTGTCCAGGAGAGAGATTACTATGTGTCTCCAGCTGTAGCCTTTTTCCCCTAATTTGTTACGCAGTTTACCCAAACATGGAGCATGCCGTTCCATGCGCTGTTCACTGTGCGTGTTTAGGTTGATGCACAGATGCACAGGGGAAACTATACTTAACAAAGTGTACTAGAAAATAAAGTATTAGAGACACACGCAGAAACACAAAGGGATGGTCTAGAAGTTGATTAAACAGGTGTGTTAGTACATATTATTTCCTAAAGACATTAGGAGGAGGGATAATGATGATGATGTAGATGATGAAGAAGATGATCATCATCATCACAAAATGAATCCGATTTTAACTGTATTTACCCCCTACTGAAAATGACATTTAGTTGAAGGTGTATTCGAGTCCACCGGTACTGTTCTACATTGTGTAACAATGTTTTTCTTTGCTCATTGCATTTCCTTCCTGTGCTCTTTGTTCCTTCACAAAACATGTCCCTTATGCACCCTGGGTGTCGCAATGGGACCTCTCACCCTCCAGTAAAAGCTTTTCATCAGACGCCTGCTTTGGCTTATGTAGCAGAACTGCACATTGTACTTTAGTCAGACTCACACTTTTCTGTCCTGTGTGTATTTGTTTGCTTGTGTGATCCCATTTACATATTTACCCTGCCTCGTTTCAGCCTGGCCTCAGAGCCATACTATACGTATTCTGAGCACCTCCAAGACGTATGATACCTACAAATGGTCTACTATAAACAGAAACGAAAGTAGGGAGGTTGGTCTGGGTGTATAACACAACTGTCTATCAATCTGCATGTTTGCATCAGGGACAGCTGTAGCATTTTAGCTAACCCTTCCTCTAACCTTTATTCTAACCTTAAACCATTATTTTTCTTATTTACAACGACAGCCTACCAGGGAACAGTGGGCTAACTGCCTTGTTCAGGGGCAGAACAGCAGATTTTTACCTTGTCAGCTCAGGGATTTGATCCAGCAACCTTTCAGTTACTGGCCCAATGCTCTAACCACTAGGCTACCTGCCACCCCAAGAACTGAGCTAGCCAGGAGACGAACCTAGAATCTTCTGATTCACCTTTTATGTAAATGATCCGAACCTTTGTCGTTAGTTATCCTAAGCACCAATGTTAATTCTCCCCGTAATTCTCCTTTGCTGTTAAGATGAAACACGCAACCTGGTCCCAGAGAAAGACGTATAATACTATACGTCCTCCAAGAAGTATAATAAGTTACATCGTCCAATTCATATGCTATAGTACGCCCGGGGAAGCCATATGATATTATACATCATACTAAATGACGGGACAGATTACTTTACCAAATCCTACAAATTGCTCTGAGATCAGGTTGCTCGTTTTGGTCTCCATAAGTCATTATGCTAATGTTATGAACAGAGTTTCTGGCCAACCATATACTGAGCAGGAGACGGAGACCAGATAGACTTGGCTTAGATGACATCATAGTGAGACCCTGTAGTACACCTGTGAGATCAATAGGCATGTCACTGCTTGAGCCCTCCATTACGTGTTGTCGTGTTGGAATGGAAATGTCTCACCACGACTGGTCAGTTATGACACATACTGTTCACTGCCTAGTCTATTTGTTTAAGCTTTCTTGTTTTTTCTGCATGTCAGCCTCAATACCGAGCACACGAGCAAGTTCATAATTAGTGATTGAAGGTTTCATATAGGTCAGACAGCTGATCAGAACCATGTGGCATGTGCATTTTTGCGTCAGTCCTTGTGGAAATCCGTCTTTTCAATGACCCGCCCATACATCCGAGGACTTGGAGAACATATTTGTAAGCTTACTGTCTAGTCACTTGGAATTTAGTCAGAGATGAATTGGGAAGATACAATATTGAATTATTCAAACTTGCCTAAGGATTATATTCACTCACTACGCCACATCCTGGCCAGAAACTTTGTTTTCATCTAATTCTATAAAGTTGCTATGAAGTTGTTTGTTTTCTCCTTCCTACGCCACACTTCTGAATTGTATTTGTCTGTCATGAATAATAAGAGTTTGTATAGTAATTTGTAATTTGATTGTGACTAATACTAAGCCTTACCTGCAAGATATGTTATGTCATTTAGAATTGAATATGATTTCCATCAAAGTTGAATATAAAATATATGAATTCACCAATAGGTTATAAACACGTTATAGACATAGAACTAGGTATGAGTGGGTTGGTCTTGGTCTTTGTTCAGCCCTCACCTCTTTGTTTTATACCGGTGTGCTGGGCTGCGCAAGGCTCTTTAAAAAGATCACATTCCACATGCTCTGCTCTGCAGCGAGCAGGTCAACTTACCCCACAATTCTGGAGAGGGGGATTTGTGTCCAGGGCCTGCCCATTGTCTGCCCAAGGAGCCTGTGGAGAGAGCCTGCCGCTTTCAGGGCATCTCTACCAGCCCCTAATATGGCAAATGAATGCATGAGCGAATACAAGAGTGAATAAATGAATGAATAACCAAAGACAATTTACATAATTGCACATAGGGTATGTCTTTTCTAGTGTTTGAGAGTGCATTTACATATTCGGACGCTATAGAAAATTATACAGTCAATACTGTAGCTCCGGCATGTAAATATGGCTCCTTTGAATTACTGAAGAAAAAAGTCAAACAATAATAATGTTAATTATGTTTTTTGCCCTGAGGGGTAGAGATTCTCTCTGCCTCTGGAGCTATGGCTGTCAGAACAAAAGTGATCCTGTGGCCCAGTGGTGATGAGACAGAGACGTGTGGTTAGCAGGTAAATAACTAGAAGGGAAAGGCTGGACTGACTGAGTGTGTTCATGTGAACACCTTTCCCTCAGTGTTGATCTGAAGTGGAACGGTCCATACTGACTCCATGTCATCAAATCCAAATGTCAAGTGTCTTTGTTTCACATGTGTGATCACAGTCTGCAGAGTCTCCTGCTAATTGTCTCCACTGTCTTGTTGCGTCATTTGAAGTCCTATGTTCCCACGTGTCACCATTCTTTGTTATTGAGCTAGCCGTAGAATTTGCTATTTAATGTTCGCCGCCGAAGCCTTTTAAATATTTCAAAAGCCCCACTCTTACTTCACATGCCTTTTGTTTTAGATATAATTAAAAGAAGGTTAACCTTCAGCTAGTTGCAGATTGAGACTGAAGGTGGGGATGGGGTGTCAGGGATGCAGGGAAGAGGGGCGAGGGAAGTGGGATGATGGGGAGAGGGGCAGCTGGAGTGGGAGGGGGATGAGGGGACGGGTGGGGGTTTGGGTCTGTGGGTCTGTGTTAACCCCCCTACCCTTCACCTTTGTCTCACTCTGTGGAGCTGCTCTGCTCTGAGCGCTGGAGGAAGACATGGATGAGAGGAGCAGGCCTCTGGCCAGGAGAGCTGCACCTTGCCTGGGCTCTACCACCTCAGTCTGTATCCCTGGCTCTCAGTGCTGGAGCACTGAGAACACCACACACACATGCTCTGTTAGGGAAAAGCTGAGGGAAAGAACAGTGTAGAAATCAAAGAAGGCAGCATCTTTGTCTTGATCACAGTTTGTTGTCAAATTAAAACCTAAAAGAGACTCATAACCCCCTAAATCGTGTCACAATTCCTGTATGTGTAAGCAAGTTATTGAGTTACTCTCTCTGTTAGAAAGCCTTGCTTTCATTTCTGTCACTGTGTGTATTTACGAAGTTATGTTTGTATATTTCTATTTGTATTAAAATCTGAATCTTTAGAACTCATACATTAAACATTAGAATAACTCTTTCCATTTATCAGGTCTAATCTGTGCTAAATTCGCCTTGCCATGTGTTTGCAATAGGACACACGGACACTTAAAGGAAAGGTTCACCCATTCTGAATGTTATATGTTTTTGTGCTTCTTTGAGAGATGTTCTTTTGATTAACTGGGTAGTTTCATGTTTTCAGATATATCTGAGTGACTGGTGTTCAAGCAGGCAGTGGTATGAAGTAGCAGTGATAAAGTCGCTCTGACCGCACTGAAAGTTAATAGGAATACAACTTTTAGATTGCGAAAAAAGTATATCATACATCACAGATTTCAATACTGGCTGATGTCATAACTCGGGAAGAAGTCAAATGAGCCATTGATCATATTTTTGTGATATTCCTACCTCGAGAAATGTGTAATTTATCAGAGGGTCTAGCACATTTTTCCTATTTGTCTGCCTATTTAGTCCAGGGTGCATTGCGTGGTTCTGTTGCCAGAGATATTGTAAAAAGGAGATAGGAATCTAAGGAATTAAGGAACGTGTAACGCCCCTCCCAGCAGACTATCGATCAATCGCATTCACATTGTCATGCTGTTTCACGCGGTTGCTAAACTAATCGTCATGCAATACATTCTCAAAGTCCGTGTTTATTTTTCGAGAAACGTGCCTATTTTCCCCGAAAGTACCTAATGTCACGATTCTAAAGCTATAAA
This sequence comes from Salvelinus sp. IW2-2015, assembly GCF_002910315.2. NCBI lineage: Eukaryota > Metazoa > Chordata > Actinopteri > Salmoniformes > Salmonidae > Salvelinus > Salvelinus sp. IW2-2015. The sequence continues at coordinate 13,941,383 of NC_036851.1, read as the reverse complement.
ATACTACAGATAGCAAGTTAATAATCTCACATCTCGGAAAATATTTGTAATGTTGAACTTCTTGTTTACAGAATTTTTGCTAATGTTGGGTTTTTGAGATAGCGCCCAATAGACTCCCATTCACTCCTTGAAGGAGAGCGCTCATTGTCCCAGAATCGCCCAGAATGCACCGCGTGGCTCATTGAAGTAGCATGGGCAACGTTTCCCATCTCCTCAAAAGTATATCTGCCGTTGCGAATGTTAGACTCCACTCTGTGAGGCACATCGATCTGCAGAATGAACATAATGAGACTCTAGACTCATAAATTGATAGTGCAGTTTGTTTAGGCGGTTTTACAGCTAACTAGCTACGTTACATGCTGATATTGTCTTTGGTATTATTGTGTGTAGCTATGTTTGCTAAAAATCCACCCAAAACCACTCATTCCTTTAATTTAAACCTTTAAATAACACTAATATGTGAGAATAATATATTTTTGTGTACAAACATTTCATAACAACGTTGGTAACAACATGGAAAATCATTGTGGAAATCTGTTACAAAATCCACAATGCAATGTTGTCTCTATGGACTGGCTGGCTAGCAATGATTTCCCATGTTGTTACCAACCTTATTATAATGCCAAAATAATACGTTTATTCACCAAAAATATTGTTCTCGCATATTAGTGTTATTTAACAGTGTAAATTAAAGGAATGAGTGGTTTTGGGTGGATTTGTCCATTAAAGCTGCAGGCAGTTGTAGTGTACTGGAGCAGCTCTTTACTGCACTGTCAGTAATCACAGAGAGAGAGAGCCTGTAAATTCAGATCTCTCCGGTCCTGAGGGAAAGCACTGCTGATCAGTGTCCAGCACATAATCACTACTAACTCCCCACTGATGAGGAGGCTCAAACACAATCATCTGCCCATCAGCAGAATACCAACAGGACTGTTATGTAAAAATAGATAAATAACTTTAACAGCTACTCCAAATAAACGTTTACCATGAATGTGATACCTGTAAACTGTATGATGAATACATTTGATTTGATTTTGATACCGAGCAGTTCATCTCGTTTCCAGACAATTCCTCCCAAATGGGCGAAGAGTCTGGTGGACCAATGCGTCAAACTTGGCCTCCGTCAGCCAATACAGAAAGACGCGGGTGTGAAAGATTCAGCAGCCTACTGGCATCACACACCTGCAGTGGTGGGAAAAGTACCCAATTGTCATACTTGAGTAAAAGTATAGATACCTTAATAGAAAGTTACTCAAGTAAAAGTAAAAGTCACTCAGTAAAATACTACTTGAGTAAAAGTCTAAAAGTATTTGATTCTAAATATACTTAAGTATCAAAAGTAAATGTAATTGCAAAAATATACTTAAGTATCAAAAGTAGAAGTATAAATTATTTCAAAAATAATTTTAAGCAAAGCAGATGGCACTATTTTCTTGTTTTTAAAATGTATAGATAGCCAGGGGCACACTCCATCACTCAGACATCATTTTCAAAGATGCATTTGTGTTTAGTGAGTCCGCCAGATCAGAGGCAGAAGGCATGACCAGGTGCTGTACTGATAAGTGCGTGAATTTGACCATTTTCCTGTCCTGCTCAGCATTGAAAATGTAACAAGTACTTTTGGGTGTCAGGGAAAATGCTTGATAATGTATGTGATATCAACAGAGAGGTATACTTTCTGCGTGATTTCAATATTGACTGGCTTTCATCAAGAAGCCCACTCAAGAAAAATCTTCAAATTGTAACCAGGTTATCAGTCAACCTATAGTACCAGGGTAGTTACAAACAGCACAGGAATGAAATCATCAACATGTATTGATCCCATCTTTACTAATGCTGCAGAAATGTGCTTTAAAGCAGTATCCAAATCCATTGGATGTAGTGATCACAATATAGTAGCCATATCTAGGAAAACCAAACTTACAAAGGCTGGGCCTAATATAGTGTGTAAAAGGTCATACAATAAGTTTTGTAGTGATTCGTATCTTGATGTTGTAACGAGTATTTGCTGGTCTGTGGTGTGTAATGAGGAGCAACCAGACACTGCACTTGACACATTTCTGAAATTGCTTATTCCAGTTACTAATAAGCATGCACCCATTAAGAAAATGACTGTACAAACTGTTAAATCCCCTTGAATTGATGAGGAATTGAACACTTGTATGGTTGAGAGGGATGATACAAAAGTAAGTTTGGCAGCACAACCGATTGGCAAATGTACAGCAAATTGATAAATCATGTGACTAAACTGAATAAAATGAAGAAGAAAGTATACTATGAAACAAAGCTAAAAGTAATTATAGTAAAAATCTTTGGAGCACCTTAAATTACATTTTGGGCAAAAAGGCAACCTCAGCCCCATCATTCATTGAATCAGATGGTTCATTCATCACAAAACCCACTGATATTGCCAACTACTTTAATGACATATTCATTGACCAGTTAAGCAAATTTAGACATGACAGCAACAAACACTGACAGTACACATCTAACTACATCTGACCAAATTATGAAAGACAGGCATTGTAATGTTGAATTCAAATCAAATGAAGAAAAAACATGTCACATCAGCCGAAAACAACAGTGAAATGCTTACATACAAGCCTTAACCAAGTTAAAAAGTTAAAAAAATAATAATAATACCTAAAATACGAATAAGCAATAAAAGTAACAAATAATTAAAGAACAGCAGTAAAATAACAATAGCGAGGTTATTTACAGGATTTACCGGTACAGAGTCAATGTGCGGGGGCACCAGTTAGTCGAGGTAATTGAGGTAATATTTACATGTAGGTAGAGTTATTAAAGTGACTATGAAGATAATAACAGAGAGTAGCAGCAGTGTAAATGGGGGGGGGGGCAAATAGCCATTTGATTAGATTTCAGGAGTCTTATGGCTTGGGAGTAGAAGCTGTTTAGAAGCCTCTTGGAACTAGACTTGGCGCTACGGTACCGCTTGCCATGCGGTAGCAGAGAGAACAGTCTATGACTAGGGTGGCTGGAGTCTTTGGCAATTTTTAGGGCATTGCTCTGACACCGCCTGGTATAGAGGTTCTGGATGGCAGGAAGCTTGGACCCAGTGATGTACTAGGCCGTACACACTACCCTCTGTAATGCCTTACGGTCGGAGGCCGAGCAGTTGCCATGCCAGGCAGTGATGCAACCAGTCAGGATGCTCTCGATGCTGCAGCTGCAGAACCTTTTGAGGATCTGAGGACCCATGCCAAATTGTTTCAGTCTTAGTCCTGTATTGATGCTTTGCCTGTTTGATGGTAAGCGGCAGCTCTACCCGCATCTGCTTCATCTGACAACTTTTTTTATTGACCGAGTCACTGGTGCTTCCTGCTTTAATTTTTGCTTGTATGCAGGAATCAGGAGAATAGGATTATGTTCAGATTTGCCAAATGGAGGGCGAGGGAGAGCTTTGTACGCGTGTGTGGAGTGGAGTGGGGTAAAGGTGGTCTAGACTTTTTCCCCCTCTGGTTGAACATTTAACATGCTGGTGGAAATTTGGTAAAACTGATTTAAGTTTCCCTGCATTAAAGTCCCTGGCCACTAGGAGCGCTGCCTCTGGATGAGCGTTTTCCTGTTTGCTTATGGCGGTATACAGATCATTGAGTGTGGTCTTAGTACCAGCATTGGTCTGTGGTGGTATGTAGACAGAAAATTATTGTTGTCTATCAACAATGACAAGCCACAGAGGTCTGACAACTTGGATGGTAAATAACTGAGTATAATAGCAAACGATATTGCCACTCCTATTTGTCATATCTTCAATTTAAGCCTACTAGAAAGTGTGTGCCCTTAGGCCTGGAGGGAAGCAAAAGTCATTCCGTTACCTAGCATAGTAAAGCCCCCTTTACTGGCTCAAATAGCCGACCAATCAGCCTTTTACCAACCCTTAGTAAACTTTTGGAAAAAATTGTGTTTGACCAGATACAATGATATTTTATAGTAAAAAAATGGACAACAGACTTTCAGCATGCTTATAGGGAAGGACATTCAACAAGCACAGCACTTACACGACTGACCGATGATTGGCTAAGATAAACTGATGATAAAATGATTGTTGGAGCTGTTTTGTTAGACTTCAGCGTGGCTTTTGACATTATCGATCATAGTCTGCTGCGGAAAAATGCATGTGTTATATAGCTATATTGTGAATAAAGAGTTACCTATCTAACAGAACACAGAGGGTGTTCTTTAATGGAAGCCTCTCTAACATAATTCGGGTAGAATCAGGAATTCCCCAGGGCAGCTGTCTAGGCCCCTTACTTTTTTCAATATTTACTAACGACATGCCACTGGCTTTGAGTAAAGCAATTGTGTCTATGTATGCGAATGACTCAACACTATGTCAGCTACTACAATGACTGAAATGACTGCAACACTTAACAAAGAGCTGCAGTTAGTTTCAGAATGGGTGGCAAGGAATAAATGTATCCTAAATATTTCAAAAACTAAAAGCATTATATTTGGTACAAATCAATCACTAAACCCTGAACCTCAACTAAATCTTGTAATGAATAATGTGGAAATTGAGCAAGTTGAGGAGACTAAAATGCTTGGTGTAACCCTGGATTGTAAAATGTTATGGTCAAAACATGTTTATACAACAGTAGCTAAGATGGGGAGAAGTCTGTCCATAATAAAGCGCTGCTCTGCCTTCTTAACAACACTATCAACTAGGCAAGTCCTATAGACCCTAGTTTTGTTGCACCTTGACTACTGGTCAGTCCTGTGGTTAGATGCCGACAAGAGGGACAGGAAAATTACAATTGGCTCAGAACAGGGCCGCACGGCTGGCCCTTAAATTAACAAAGGAAGCTAATATTAATGATATGCATGTCAATCTCTCATGGCTCAAAGTGGAGGAGAGATTGACTTCATCACACCTGTTTTGTAAGAAGTGTTGACAAGCTGAATGCACAGAGCTGCCTGTTTAAACTACTAGCACACAGCTCGGACACCCATGCATACTTCACAAGACCAGAAGTCTCTTCACAATCCCCATGTCCAGAACAGACTATGGGAGGTGCACAGTACTGCATAGAGCCATGACTACGTGGAACTCTATTCCACATCAAGTAACTGATGCAAGCAGTAGAATCAGATTTAAAAAACATAAAAATACACCTTATGGAACAGCAAGGACTGTGAAGAGACAGGTACAGACACACGCATACACACACAAATGCTTGTACACACACTCTACACACAAGTACATAGTAATATTGGTGTATGGTGGTATTATACATTTTGTATTGTAGATATGTAGTGGTGTATTGATGTTACATGATGTACTGTTTTATCTTTTGTTTTATGTGTAATGTAAGTGCCTTAATGTGTTTGGACCCCTGGAAGAGTAGCTGCTGCCTAATGGGGATCCCTAATAAATACAAAATACTATAGCCCAGAGAAACACATTCAAAAATGGCAAAAAAGACAGTCAAACAATAAATAATAAGAAACTCGGTTTTGAAGTGTTTGTCCTATATTGAATTATAAGAAAGCTTAGGAAATATATATAATATATTTTTACACATATTTACCCCTTTTTGGGGTAGGCACAAAACTACCTTCATACTTCCATTTATTTTTTATAGCCTGTACCAGTTACCTTCAGATGAGTCCCGTGACACTTGTGGAAACCACCATCTTGTTTGTGAGAGTCTTATCTTTCCATAGAGTGGTCATAATAGTTTGTCATAATAGTTTGGACGCTACAGACGTTTTCCTGAGAAGACCAATTTTCGAGATGTCTCATGGTCTGACAAACACTGCTCTATCTCTGTCACCTTTCACCGCAGATGCAGAAGTGCTACATTGGCGGTTGCGTTGTATTGAAAAAATATCTCTTGCTTAAACTGACAGATTTACTTAGGGTATATTCATAAATTCACTCTGGAGTGCCAGAGTGCGCTCAGAGTGCACTCTGGGCGTTCGTAATTTCAGAGCTTTGTCAGACTGTCCATTTGTAATTTCAGATCGTTTTGCTCACAGTATACGCTGGACGCTCTGGCCAAGAAGTAGGGTTGATCCGAGCGCTCTGACCTGAAAACAGCAGTTAAGCACCCAAGCTAATTGGCTAACGTTGGCTAGCTTGCTAGCTACTTCCAGACACAAATGAGAGAACATCTCACTCTGACAATTTTACTCGCCCCAGCTGAGCTGGTTAGGCTGTTTTCATGTTATCCAGAGTGTTGGCGACTTTAACTGTGCTGCTGGCAACAATTTAATTACGCTTTTTTGCCAACGTTTAATGGGTGGTGAGCGTTCGGAAATTCATCAGTTATTCTGCACTATGGCACACTCAGATGAGAGGACTATGAAATCGGTGTGTAGATAGCCAGAGTGAATTTACAAACACACCCTTAGATTGATGCAACAGTGCATCAATCGACTCCAGGGGTAAACATCATCTCCCACAACAGCTTCCTCCTTAACCCTCCCCATACAAACAAACAAGCAAAAGAGCACTTGGAAAGGAGGTAAAAACATTCTGAACATTGAGAGAGAATCTTAATTTATTTGTAATGTGTTGTTTAATTGAAAAAGACATTTAATAATTTTTATTTGTATTACTCAAAAAAGTGAATTGCTTAAAAAGTGCATTTATCTATAGGTGCATTATTTAAATAAGTGCTTTTATCAAGAGGCATATGCACATAATTCTAGAACAGAGTGCATTGTTTAAAGAGTTCACCATGGAGATGAAGATGGATGCATTCTCTAAACATTGTTTCAGAGACCTTGCCATCACTAATCCTGAAAATGTTACAAGTAAGTCAGGAAAAAAGACATTCAAAAATATATTGTAAAGATAATCCCCAGAGACTCTGAGGGCAGACTTCATCCTAAAAGCGAACAAGGAAATAAAAGGAGACCTAATGCTTGGCGCACAGCTCTCCACAAGACCAACAATCAACTTAAAATGTCAGAAAACAGAACAATGCGGCAACTGTACATTGATTCCACCCCCAAATGTAACATTAATATTTATAATAACGTCACTGTGATGGTTCAAGGTTCCTAGGCCAGTCTGGATAAATGTGTCCACTACTTCGACCAAATGAAACCTCTTGTTGCTGAACTTATAACCTCTACACTGTCACTACCTAGAACAGCCTCCACTCCCTCTGTGCCCCAGTATGTAGTCCCCAGTGGCACTTTCCCTCCCTCACCTGCAGCAGACACAGCCCTGGGAATGCCTCTCTCACACGTGACACCTGCAGTACCACAGCATGTTATAGACGAGGAGATCAGCCTGGTGGGTTGAGATCCGGGAGCTGCAGTGTGCAATGAGAAATGTTGAGGAGGACAGCCAGGCTCTCAGGATGGAAGTGTGTAGACTTAGAGAGGAACTGTCCAGCACAGTCAACACCAGCCACATACACAAACTGCAGAAGGAGTTACATGAGCTAAGGCAGGAATTTCTCAGCCACCACAATCCACTCTACAAAAAGTCCCACAATATCCCAGGACCCGGCAAACAGCTGAATCAGAACCCACCAACCCAACCAACCAACTCAACCAACCAACCAACCCAGCTGACCCCTCCATCCTCATCTCACGGTCTGTAAGTACTCCCATCACTTCTGCCATCCTCCATAGACCTGACGAGAAACCAGACATTATGTTAATAATGGACTCCAATGGAAAGTTTATATTAGAGAATAAACTTTGCCCAAATAAAAAGGTGTCAAAGTTTTGGTGCCCCACGCTATGGAGCTCTTGACCGTGGCCCAGCTTGTCTCCCCAAGCCATATCATCATTCGCACGGGGATCAACAACCGGCGTGCCCAACAGGAGAGGGTAGCTTACATCACTAATGGGAGTGATAGAGAGAGCCTCCACCATCTTCCTCCTTGCGAAAATAGTCATATCTACCCTGCTCTGAGGAGAGATTTCAACCCTTCTCTCCCAGGAACTGCATGTAGATACACTGAGCTATGCCCAAGCCGCATGCAGTCAAAGAGGCCCCATGCACATTGCCATCCACACAAACCTCTTCAACTCCCCCTACAACCTCCCTCCCATGCTACCAGACTAGGCCCGCCTCAGCACAGCTCAATTAGACCCAGTCCATAACAGCACAACCAGACCCGGCCCATCACTGCACAGCACAATCAGACCTGGCCCATCACAGCACAGCTCAACAAGACCCAGCCCACCTCATCACAGCTCTACCAAACCTGGCCCGTCACAGCACAGCTCTACCAGACCAGGCCCACCTCAACTCAGCCCAGCTCTACACAGCACCGACCACTACCCTAGGGTCTGGCAAAACACTGTAGAGGGTAGTGCACCACATGATGCAGTCCACACCATGTATCATTCACATCATCAGCCCTCATATGCTGAGAGTTTGGAGCTTTGCCAGCTACACTGCCCTCCACACCACCATCCTCAATTCCCCCCACAACCTACCTCTCAGGCTAGTTTTGGTTTCCATCCCTATTCCCATCCCCATGATAGGCCTGCGACCTTCCCGGCCCCCATGGCAGCCCTAACCCTGCAACAGGAGCCACACCAAGGCCTCCTGTGCAAACCCAGAATGGAGCATTGGCAGCCACTCCAATCCCCAGCCGCAGCTCCACTCCTTTGGCGGGAGCTTCATCAGGATGGACTGAGCTCTGCCAACACTGCTATCCCAGTTCCCACCCCTGCATCCAGCAACTTAAGGGAGGTCTGCCAAATGCTCAGTCTACTCTGCTCTCACGTGGTTGGCCAGTGACCTTGGCAAAGTCTCAGCTCACTCAACAAATAGCTGCAGATGACCCTATGCCGGTTAGCTCTTATGAGAATGAGCTGAATACCCCCTCTGACTTTAATTCTCATAGGGGGCTTGGGCTAATGCACCTTAATGTGTGAAGTATAATAAAAAAATGGACACAATTGACATTTGGGTACAGGAGGACTCTTGTCCTGACATTCTGGTTCTCTCTGGAAACATGGTTAAATGGTTCTGTATCTGATAAAGACGTTGAAGTAAATTATTATAATGTATTACAGAAAGGAGGAGGAGTGGCCATATATGTAAAATCTAATTTCATGGCATCCCAATCTTTAAATATTTCTGTTCCCAAGATATTTGAGCACCTGGTTGTACAGTTGAAGTCGGAAGTTTACATACACCTTAGCCAAATACATTTAAACTCAGTTTTTCACAATTCCTTACATTTAATCCTAGTAAAAATTACTTGTCTTATGTCAGTTAGGATCACCACTTTATTTTAAGAATGTGAAATGTCAGAATAATACTACAGAGAATGATTTATTTCAGCTTTTATTTCTTTCATCACATTCCCAGTGGGTCAGAAGTTTACATACACTCAGTTAGTATTTGGTAGCATTGCCTTGAAATTGTTTAACTTGGGTCAAACGTTTCAGGAAGCCTTCCAGAAGCTTTCCACAATAAGTTTGGTGAATTTTGGCCCATTCCTCCTGACAGAGCTGGTGTAACTGAGTCAGGTTTGTAGGCCTCCTTGCTCACACACACTTTTTCAATTCTGCCCACAAATGTTCTATAGGATGGAGGTCAGGGCTTTGTGATGGCCACTCCAATACCTTGACTTTGTTGTCCTTCAGCCATTTTGCCACAACTTTGGAAGCATGCTTAGGGTCATTGTCCATTTTGAAGACCCATTTGCGACCAAGCTTTAACTTCCTGACTGATGTCTTAAGATGTTGCTTCAATAAATCCACATAATTTTCCTCCATCATGATGCCATCTATTTTGTGAAGTGCACCAGTCCCTCCTGCAGCAAAGCACCACCACAGCCTTATGCTGCCACCCCCGTGCTTCACAGTTGGATTGGTGTTCTTCGGCTTGCAACATAAGAATGGTCACTATGGCCAAACAGTTCTATTTGTGTTCATCAGACCAGAAGACATTTCTCCAAAAAGTACGATCTTTGTCCCCATATGCAGTTGCAAACCGTAGTTTGGCTTTTTTTATGGCGGTTTTGGAGCAGTGGCTTCTTCCTTGCTGAGCGGCCTTTCAGGTTATGTCGATATAGGACTCGTTTTACTGTGGAAATAGATACTTTTTACCTGTTTCTTCCAGCATCTTCACAAGGTCCTTTGCTGTTGTTCTGGGATTGATTTGCACTTTCGCACTAAAGTACGTTCATCTCTAGGAGACAGAACCCATCTCCTTCCTGAGCGGTATGACGGCTGCGTGGTCCCATGGTGTTAATACTTGCGTACTATTGTTTGTACAGATGAACGTGGTACCTTCAGGCATTTGGAAATTGCTCCCAAGGATGAACCAGACTTCAACTTTGCGTATGTAAACTTCTGACCCACTGGAATAGTGATACAGTGAATTATAAGTGAAATAATCTGTCTGTAAACAATTGTTGGAAAAGTGTATTGTGTCATGCACGAAGTAGATGTCCTAACCGACTTGCCAAAACTCTAGTTTGATAACAAGAAATGTGTGGAGTGGTTGAAAAACGAGTTTTAATGACCCCAACCTAAGTGTATGTAAACTTCTGACTTCAACTGTAGATGTGTCCATAAACCAGAATACACATTTATTTGTTGCTGGGATTTACCGCACCCCTGCTGCCATGGCGGATTCTATTGGTGCTATATCCAAGTGTTTAACACCTTTTTTGTCCTCGGAGTTGGCCATTTTAGGGGATTTTAATCTGGATTGGCTATTCCAGGCCTCAGATCAATTTAAAAGTATATGCATTGATTTTAATTGACTCAATTGATCTCGAAACCCACACGGCTAAATGTGAAAAACCCTGTTATCTCCTTATTGATTGATTTAATTCTTACTAATAACCCCCATAAATATTTGTCTAGTGGAGTATTTGCATATGATCACCCTGATAATTTGGTCTATTTTCACAACTTAATTTTGCCTACTGTTCTGACTTGGTGATGCACAAACAGCCTACAACCTGTTTTTGAGAAATGTAATCATTGAATATTATAAGAGCTTTCCTTTCATTCCTTTCTGCTTATATGCCTCCTTTATTTATTCTACTGTTCTGACTTGGTGTACAGGGAGAACACTGTGAGAACGGCCTATGTTCTGAATTCTGTCACTGTATATTTTAAAAGTGCTGAACAAATAGTTATATTGACTACGTCTGTCCTAGCTCGCTCATTGATGTCTTAATCGAAATTATGGATTGCCTCTTATCAGGGGTGTTAACCCCGGTGTCCTGGCTAAATTCCCAATCTGGCCCTCAACCATCACGGTCACCTAATAATCCCCAGTTTACAATTGGCTCATTCATCCCCCTCCTCTCCCCTGTAACTATTCCCCAGGTCGTTTCTGCAAATGAGAACGTGTTCTCAGTCAACTTACCTGGTAAAATAACGGTAAAATAAAAAATAAATAAAATATCAGCTTGTCATCCCCTTATGCCATAGTTTGTACATCTCAAATACCAGTAGAAACCACATTTGTTTAAGCAAGTCAGCCATGTCAGCTATGTTTTTTTTAAAGGCAGTAAATGAGGCTGAATGAACTGTTTCGCTGCCAGACAAGGCTCCGCTGATGTAGCTGTGGTAAGGTATAGCTGTGGTGCCTCTTAGGCAATTCAGAAGGCTGACTGAAAACCTTATTAGTGATGAATGTGTTTGTTTTTTATGACCATGTTTTTCTTTCTACTTGCATTTTGTATTTATATTGATGTGTGTATTTTCTGTAATTTATGTAATTCAGGGCTTATCTGTAATAGAGATCTTGGTCTCAGTATAACTCCCTGATAAAATAAAGGTTAAATAAAATTTGCTAGCACACAACTAGTTACTAGTCACTAGTTACAGCCACAAAGTCATAATTACAGCTAAACCCCACCCATTTCTAAAATGTATCTTCTTAAAATCTGATTTTAACCCTAACCTTAACCTTAACCCTAACCTTAGCCACACTGTCTAACCTCAACTTTAAATGAAGTTTTTTTTGAGAGAGAGAATTTTGACTTGGTGGCTATGGAATCTGACTTTGTGGCTGTGTTATCTAGTGGAAACCACACCGCAAGCACAGATCCACGTCTCACAGTTGTGTGATTCCCTAAAATTAAATTATGACAAATACTTTACTCAGTAAGGTCAATCCTATACAATTCTATGCTCACTCCCATTGGTCACTCCCACTAAGGCCAACTTTGAATCGTTGATGTACCAGGCTTATATGCACTCTATACCAGGCGGTGTCAGAGAAAGGCTCTAAAAATGGTCAAAGACTCCAGCAACCCAAGTCATAGACTGTTCTCTCTGCTACCGCACGGCAAGCGGTACCGATGCTCCAAGTCTGGAACCAACAGGACCCTGAACAGCTTCTACCCCCAAGACATAAGACTGCTAAATAGTTAGTCCGGTAGCTATTGGTTAACTATTTAACTATCTGCATTGATCCTTTTGCACTAACTCTTTTGAATCATCACATATGCTGCTGCTACTGTTTGGTATCCATCCTGTTGTCTAGTCACTTTATCCCTACCTATATGTACATATTATCTACCTAAATTACCCCGTACCCTTGCACATCGACTCGTTACTGGTACTCTGTGTATATAGCCAAGTTATCATTACTCATTGTGTATTTATTCCTTGTGTTATTATTATTATTATTTTTCTCCCCAAAAAATGATCTCTACGTTGTTGGGAAGGGCCTGTAAGTAAGCATTTCCAAGTTAGTATACACCTGTTGTTGTTTACGAAGCATGTGACAAATAACATTTGATTTCATTAGATTTTTGGGCAATAGCCTGGGGACGAGGTTGCCAAGCAATATGTCATTTAAAAAGGATCCTCAGCTGTAAATGTAAAGGTTGAATAAGAGGAGGGGATGCAGAGTATCGGCAGCTTTTTGTTTATTCATTAGATTAAAAGACCTATAAGCTTGGTGGATAATATGGAGCATGGCAATAGATTGAGAGTAATAGACATCTTCTCTGTTGCGTTGTCAACAGAATTGACGTTTAATCACTGATGAAATCAATATAAGGACAGACAGGACTTTGAGCCAGTTTAGATTCTTCAATAGCATTCATAACGCTGTGAAATTAGTACACAGGAGCCTGACAATGCTGTAGTTCTGGAGCCTATGTGGGGCGTCTTCATCAGTGTTATACATTTGAGCTTTACTGTGTTCTGTAAACTTTACCCCCATTTACTCTCACATTCACTCAACAAACAAGAAAAGGAAAATGGTTTATTTACGGTTGTTGCCAGATCTGCAACGGTTAACACATTTGTACTCCCTGAACGCTTAATTTATTAAACCATGTTGGTATAATTTGTTCACTTAGTGTGCGACCACCTATTTGTTTGGTGGCAGGGCAGTGCTTCCTGTCAGAAGTATTTTTGTTCCCTTTTAGTTGGCTTCCAGCGTTCAAATGTGCTGAACACAGAGAAGAGCGGGATGGAGAGGAAGAACAAGAGAGAGAGAGTAAGCAGACTCAAGTAAACAACGCTTTGGCTCTTTAAATAAAACATTTGTTTGTGACTGAGCCTTCATGATGTGAACGGCATGACCTGTTTTCCTGGGAGCCTCTAAACAGCCACTCATTCGCCCTCTCAGAAACAGATCCCATCTCTCTACCCACAGACTCAGTGCCTATTTATATTGCATGAGAACAAATTTTTCTGACAACTTGAGTGATAGATTTGTACAAGGCTTGGATGTTATTTTTTTGAGGAGGCGCTGTCTGAGTGACATAAATTGCTATTAATAAAAATTTTAACAATACATGGCAAATGAGTTTTTTCTGTTAACATGGTAGGAGCGGAAGCAAATGGTGCTTGTGGTGGGCTTCTTGGGAATAGCTTTGCTGTCTGAGTCAACATTGGGAAAGAAAGTGATGGGAAAGAAAGCATTCCGTGGACAATAAACTACTGTGTCTCTGTGTGTGTGTTAAACAGTTGGTAATCCAAGAGACAGAGTCTAGCTTGCTACCATCTAAATGTACAGCATTTTGCCATTTACAAAGATGTATTGACACCAATGAACTATTCTCCCATTAGCTCTATTCACAGCCTGACAGTTGTTCCTTGAATACAATGGATATGGATATTATTTTGAACTCATATTGACCTCAAGCAAAGGTTTTTCCATCCACTCCCCACTTCTTCTATCTTGTTTTTGATGTTTCAATCCCTCAATGTTGTTCCCTTTTTATCTAATTAACGAGTACATCCACAGCTGTGTGCTGTAGTGTCTGTTGACAGGGAGAAACAGTAGGCTTGGAGTCCAGCTTTGGTCTGGATCCCCCTTCACAGTTTTTCTCACTCTCACCTCAGCTGAAATAATTAACTGTGCGCATGTTTGAAGGCAGGATTACAGTTGTCTAATTGTGGTGTGCGTTGTCATGGAGACTATCAGGTGATCAGTGAATAAACAGCCTTACTTGGCAGTGTTTGGCTAAAACAGGGCTTTGTGTAAATGTCAGCCACACGATGTATGATGGTGAGGCAGATTACATTTGGCAGGGAAATCAATAGGCTGACCACTCTGGACTTGCTGCTTATTTTGATAAACAGCTCTGTTTATGTAACCTGCCCAGAAGCTTGTCTCCTCATCTGTTTGCTTTGAACGAATTCATGTGTTGACTGTGTAAACCACCATGGTTAGCCATTAAGTCGCCAGAACTTCATTACACAATTCTTAACTTTGCCCTTTTAACTGGTGTGGTTACAGACTTTTTCAATGTGAATGTGGTTAAGATGGGATCAGTAATTCTTAACCAAACAGATACCTGTTGGAAATATCATTGTATCGATCGCTTTTAGGGGAATGCAATAAATATTTTTGGTATGTAACTCTTTATTGGTGAAAATCAGATTTTTGACTGACATAATATCCATATTAGATATTGTCAGTGTTTATAATACATTGTAATTGGTCATTTGCTTTTCTTCACATATCCTTCCAATCCCTTGGTAGACCACTGGTAAGAAAATAACCACCACTAAATAACCCCTCCAGCATTAAAGAGACATCCCAATCCCTCTTCAGATGAAATCATTTCAACGTGTTTTTAGCTTTCCAAATGCACCTGCATTCCTGCGTACTGAAACGTGTCCAGTTAACCAACAGACGAGAAAACGTTGCAGGAAGTCAATAAACCCCTATCCCCCTCAGGGTGTGCATATCTATTGTTGTGAGCCAGGTTAATGTACTCCAAACAAGGTTCGGTACATATTGCAATATGCCATGAAGGTTTGTATTGCATACATGGAGATGAGAGTAGTGGCCGGCCAGACTGTTCTGTGTGTGAGGGGAGAATAAGTATTGGATCTGGTGAAGCATCTAATCTCATATGGTGATCTGACACCCTATGTCCTTGTATAAAAGCTGCTCTATGTATTTTTTGGTACAATGACACCAAAAGCTGCACAAGTGAATGTGCATTACTGACCTTAAAAAATGACTCTGTTTAATATAGTCAAAGGAATTGGCTACCTGGCAAATACCCTTTTTTTCTCTCCCTGTCTTTGGATTGCGTGGGTGTAATGGTCCCAATCAAACCTGTGTGCTCTTACTGTGGCACACTGTGGCCCATGGGGTCAGATAGAGTCAGTCTCCCCTCCCAGCAGGCCTCCTGGCCAGTGAGAGGCTTTTAGGGAGCCCTGCTCCACTGAGGGGATTGACTGCTCATTCATATTTTATTGGAATTAAGTAAAATGGCACTAGCAGAGAGGGGTGCTGTGGCCTAATGCACGACCATGTCTGCAACCCTTAAATAAGTGAGGGGACGTGTATACTAGGAATATACTTTTACTGTATGAAGCATAGGGATACATAGAGCTTGGCCCAGCTGTTGAATACATGATAACACATACACAAGGCCTATTGCACTCTCTAAAGCAATTTGACAATAGTAAAGTAGATAAGTACATCCTGAAAAATGCCCTGAAACAAATCTCTGTCTTGTTGGTCATGTCATCAACATCAGAATCACACAGTCAGAGTGCACCAAGTCTGCAGTACATAGGCCATTGTCACAGACCTATAATGTATGGCTCTCTCTGTTTGAGAGAGATGCATTGTGGTTGGTACTGTAGAGCTCCAAACATGAAGGGACATCAGTAGTGGGTAGAGGGGTACTTCAGCCCCTCTCTTTGGCCTGCGTGGTGGTGACGATGGATTCCCTCTCCAGCCACTCCTTCTCTTTAATGGACTCCCACCACCACCTGGTCTTTAAACATCTTATCCAGCCAACAGGAGAAGAATGCCCTGCTCTACCTCAAAGGGATGGAAAGATTACCTTTATTTACATGATAAAGTACTTTAGATTGACTGACATCTTTGAACACAGCAGGGACCCCAAACCCTGCACAGTATTCCTTCATTATAGAGCTAGCCTCAGATGAAGGGCTACGGTGCCGCTATAAAAGACCAATGAGCGGAGTGCATCCTTTATTGACATGTTTGCTGAATACCAGAGTGGATTTTCTGATGTATTTATAATGGCCTTATTAAAAACTCTTTTGATCTGAAGAATGCAACAATAGCACAGAGCATTTTAGGTTGTTTTGTAGCCACACTATCCAAGATTCACCAATGACAAAATCTTGATTTTCAGTGCTAGGTTTCGAGGAGCATTTCATTATTTTTCCTTTTAGTCGTGAAGTGCAATCGTTTTTGAGGTTTGGTTCTCTTGTGCAGATAATCTTTTCTACCATTGACGCAAAGCTGTTCACCCATTAAGAATGCACCACATAGGACATTTTTTAAATGAATGAAATATTCTATTTGATAGACAAACGTTTTAAATGATTCAAATTTATATTGCATTCTACTCTGAATGAGCAATTGTTTCCCATTGTCTATCGTATTGAAATTGGATACAGACACTGTGTGAATGACCTGTGTGTTCCTCACGTGTAAGATTAACATAGTTATAGGCCCCTCTCGTTTAAGTGTTAGAGGGTAATGACAAACAAAGTTACTTGATAAATGTTTGCTGGATTTTAGAGGAAGGCAAGTCTGTCATGGTGTGCTATGTATTATTTTATACAACACTTTTATAGTAAATGTTAAGTCATAGGGCCTAGTCTAAATCCAACCTACATGCACTTAATTTTTTTGTGTTTCTTTTGGACTTGTGTTATTGGATGTAAAATGTACTTCTCGTCATCACTTTCCACTGAATATCTTTCCTTTCAGTGTCACCGTTACAAAGTGCAAATGTGGTGATTTTAACAACAAAAATCTGTTGTCCATATTCGGGGAAACTTGGTCTACACCCAAAAATATAAGTTCGCTTGGCAGGCCTTTGTATGCGGCCAGTTGCTACAGCCTTCTGCCTTTGTAGTTGTAAACYAGAAACAAATTTACACTCCTTATGGATCCAGTCACAAAGAATTATTGAGCTAGACAATTTATAAACAGTTATTTCCTTCAGACGGGGCGTGAATAGCTGTTTCAAATTAAGAGGCTTAAAGAGTTATGGATATCTTYAGCGATTTAGATGTGCTGAAACGGTTCTTCAATGGTTTTGCACTTAGTCCAYGTTCTCTGAAGCAAAAACACACTGACCTCATCTGCTAAGGGTCTAAGAAATTGTTGCAAATGAAGGTTAATCAAACACAATACGCCAAGAAAAATGTCAGTATAACATTTGATAAGTCTGTGAATAGGGCTGGCACAATTACCGTTATAACCGCGTAACAGACGGTCTTGAATGAAGATGGTTGAAGACTGTTGTGAAAATAAAATAACCGTCCTAAAAAAAKTACAAACAGCTGACTGAATGATCACAATGCAGCAGCAGCACACATAGAAATATAATGAATAGAACAGGCTTGGAACCACTAACCCCAGCAATTTGACTGGTAAACTCATGGGTACATTCGCAATGGCTGCCTGGTATTGTGAGGTAATCATTTCCATGGTAATGTAGAATTGTCATTCAAATTATGTTAACTGATGTGGCTCATGCAATGGAATGTATTTTTTGCAATGTTAGTTGAGTTGAATCAACAAATCACAGCACATATTTTACCACATATTTTACTTCCTGCTTTGCTCCTATGGGTACGCTCGCAATGACCGCCAGTCCACCCATTATGCCATCATTGACTTGAATGGCGACTCCCATTCTATTCATTCTATTTCTATGGCAGCACATGCAGTCAGGAGCGGAGGAGAGGAGAAAATGTGCATCTATAAAGAAAATTATAATAATATTACGGTGACCGTGGTCATTTTGCTGGCCAATTACCATCATCCAAAATTCCATGACCGTCACAACTCTATCTGCAAATGGCTATTCAATAGGTACTCTATACATATCCTAAAGTACTGCTGAAAGTCATGCATTCAGTCAAAGATGATTGAGAGACAGATGCCAGATTGCCAACATTTACAAATGACTTGTTCTGTTGCTAGCTGTACTGTACTTGATGTGCAAAGGTGCAATATATAGAGTACCCTGAGTAAACAGTTATCTTATTGCTTCAAGYTGAAACTGTTCCATTTGGATGGATCACTTCTTCCCCATGCACATACTACAAAGTTTAAAGGCCCAGTGCAATCAAAAATGTGATTTCCCTRTGTTTTATATATGTTTCCACACTATGAGGTTGGAAYAATACTGGGAAATTGTGATCATGATGATAATGTCCTTTTAGTGTAAGAGCTGTTTGAAAAGACCGGCTGAAATATCAGCCTGTTTTGGTGGGATGGAGTTTTGACCTTCCATGGTGACATC